>NW_026853675.1:0-164523 GCF_026571515.1 Ruditapes philippinarum | reverse complement strand
TATCACCTCAATGCCTCTACCATGTCGGCCGATAATTTCACATACTTTTTTTCTTTTGTAGTAGGATCTTCAATCTGGATAACAAACTCACTGAAAAAAGGAGAAAAACATATAAGGTTACCAGATGTCCAGATAGTCATAAACAAAAAAATGTTCTATTCTATAGATTCATAAAGCATACAAGTTGAATTTAATCAGCCAGATTAGCCGTACTTTCTTTGGCTAACCAGCATATTTTCTCAAAACGGTGACACATAAATTTTAAACATTCTTAATTTTCAGAAAATACTCGGTGATTTTGGGACTTTTAAAATTCAACATCATTTTCATCGTGAATTCCTGTGACAATTTGACGTGTACTTTTTATCATCACCAAAAGCGTATGCAGAATCGCCTCTTCTAACAGAAATAAAGCCTATTTATACTCATGTCCACTTATTACAACTTATAACGCGAAACATGCACGAAAACTAGTAAGAAATTTTACTTCACCTATCGTCCAATGCTTTGTCAGCCATCTTGGATTCCACGATGCACCTACTCGACTGCGGGGACGGTCGGAACATGTTCTGGACGTTGTGCCGATTTGTTCCATTGTAATTCTGTATGTTCTGGACGTTACAGACAGTGAATGGAACGCGCCCTATGTTTTTGTAGTTTTATTCTTGTTGTCTTACTCATTCCTACTAATTAGCAAGGTTTCTTCAGTTTTTCACATATTCATTTTTGTGTGCTGTATGACTGTACTGTGGTCGATAATAAAACATAATTGTTCCCTTCACTTATGCATGGTGGTAATATTGTAAAATTCTTAACAGAGACACATTTTATTAGCCATATACATGTATTACATGTTAAGTTGAGTTGATAAAATTTATGTCTTTATGATTCTTCAAAAGTAGGACGAGCGTTGTATTCTCTGCAAAATGCATCAAATGGGTTATCATTACATTTTCTGAAATTTCAAAACGAAACAATGAATATGTGATTTTTGTCTTTTTAGCTCACCTGAGCCCAAAGTGCAGTGCTCAAATGTGAGCTTTTGTGATGGCATTATGACCGTCGTTGTCTACAATTTCTTTAAGCAGAATCCCATTTACCATGCACTTGAAGGGTTTTGACCAAACCTCACAGCAATAATCCTCAGGTGGCCCTCTACAGAAGTTTTATAAATCGTTAGTCTGATGCCTAAGTAGGTCACAGGAGCTAAAAATAGACTTTGAAATCTTGAGAAAATCTTCTCAGATATTGAAAAGCCAAGAGCTTAGATATTTGAATGTAGCATCATTTTGTGGTCCTCTTGTAAGTTTTATAAATCCTGTCCCTGGGATCAAAATTGGTCCCACCCAAGAGATCACTTACTTTAGGTATATATACTTGGAAAATACATTTAATTAAGTCTTCTTTTGTAAAACTCCAATGCCAAGAGCTTAGATATATTTGGCATGTAGAATTGCCTAGTCGACCTCTACAAAATCTATATAAGTCATGCCCCCAAGGTTAAAAATGACAACGCCCTGAGGTCATTTATTTTATATAGTCACTAGTCTTGTGTAGTACATGTAATAATGCCTTAAAAACTTCTTCTGAGTGCCCAGAGTTTAGATACTTTGCCTTGTAAGGTCAAAATTATACCACTAAGTTTTGAAAGACTTACTTACTAAAACATATTTAGATAAATCGTCTTGTGCAAAATTACAATACCAAAAACTTTGTCATGAAGCATTGTGTAGCAAAAAATTAATATTTTAAAGGTTATGCAGTTTGGGTAAAAAATGATAAACCCAATGTGACCTTATTACTGATTTAAACATTGAAAAAAGCACACCTTTTTAACAATTTATCTCAAGTGAGTGATCCAGGGCCATCATAGACCTCTTGCTCTTTAAAATATAATAAATCAATAAGAGTTAAAGTGGGCGTTTTTTTGTTGTTCTTTTTTTTGCATGCGATATTGAAAACGTTCTACAGGATTAAGTGTATTATATACATATGCAAATATATTTTTCCACACTTTGTTAAATTTCCAAAGTAATATAAATACATGTACATGTATATAAATTAAATTAATACATTAGACTGTAAATTTTACATTTGTAAATTTTACAGCTAAAGTGCAAAACTTGCAATTTAAAGATTTAAAATGTAATCTGCAAAAGTTATATCGCAAAGAACAAGGATCGAACGTAACATGGTGAAAACACGAAATTATACTGAAGTTTTCACCATCATGGTTTTCATTGTTTTCATCTTTTCACAATCGTACTTTCGTGTTGTCAATGTGTCGCGATGACTCTAACGGGACACCGTAATATTCTGTTCACTATTACATAACCAAATAACATCAGTACAGTTTCACAATTCAAATTGTAATGTGGTGGATTTCTTTTATAATAACTCCTTTATATACAATGTAGTAACTTAGCCATTCTATACTTGCAACAACTTAATCAGAAAAAGAAACGTCTATCACGTAGCAGAAGCGGCGGATAAATATATCAATGTGGCCATACCACGTGACTTTTCGGGTACGGAACACGGCGATTTTTCACCCGATTCAGGTATGTTTTTTATTCATAACTTATTTATTACTCAACCAATTTTGATCAGATAAGGCGCAGAGTACCCGTAATTATATCAGTTATCCACGATATATCAAAATTCTGAAAACCCCTGAATGATTTTTGAGAACATTCGAGTACAGTTTTCTTTTCATAGCCTGGGCCGAGGGGAACGGTACACACTTATTTGGGATAACAGGCGATTTCTAGCAAGTCATATGTTTTTTGACACTTTTTCATAGACAAACACATGTTAAATCTGATATATTTACTATGTCCAATGTATCAAGTGAATGCAGTGATGTTTTAGCATATTTTCATAAAGTTATGTTGAAATGGTACGGAACACACTGTTATTTCAAAAGATACGGTACACACACAATTTCTGTCTTTGAAACAATTCTAAAATAAAATATATAAAAAAATAAAAAAATTTAAATTATAATGTGATTGATTTTTATAGTTATACATTTTATTAATTTAAACGAGAACCCTGGGACCTGTTTTGCAAAGTATCATTATGCCTACAGTTTGATGTAAACAGGATTATTAAAAAAATAAAAGAATATTTTGAGAGTACGTTGCGCACAATTCGATTTTATATGTTGAGCAATTAATAATTGGCTATAAAATGTTAAAATTTCAGGGAGGGATACGGAAGACGTTCAAAATTTTGTTTTGTTTTGATTTTCATTTGAAAAAAATAAGTATATTCTTTTGGATTATAAAACGAATTGTGAAATTCATGGACATCTGTTATGTGCGATTATTATTTCATTTAATTTGCTTGTTCGAATATATAAATGACCGTCTAAACGTAGTATGAATATATAAACAAACAAGAAGTAAGGAGTAAGTTGGAAATATATGTTCCTTGCAAAATGTTGTTTAAATAATCGAATTTGGAGAAAAAAACGCTGGTTTTTGGTGTAAGTGGATTTTTTTAAATCACGGAAAGTTTAAAGTTTTTTTCGGCCACATGATATTTGGTATGAACATCTGCCAGGGTCCCAAACTAACTGCATGTATCTAAATTATCAAATTATCTACATATGGACAAATATATTTCGCAGTTTTACTGTGCAATCAAATTTGATAATTTGAAAAACCCATATGGGAACAAGGCCTGTTATATAACGTAACGTAGTTTATACAAGGTAACCTTGTTACATATACATGTAAGGATATACATGATAGGAAATTTGGTAAAATTATGCCTATCTTGGACTTTCATTTCAAGATGCATTTAACACTTGAGTTCATGGATATGTGTGCTTGCATGTTTGTGTTAAAAATAAAATGATATTTTAATAATACCCATTTTGTCAATCAAATGTTATGGATTTTGGAGGCTGCGTTCTGTTTTATATACCACATGAAGTAGGTACAAGACCACAAGTGACTTCGATGTTTCGATTTTTTATGTGAGAAAGTTTTCTTATTACCGTACAGAATGTCGGTCGTTTTACTCAGGTGCCCGTTCGTTCCTTTATTTATACCCAAAGGGGCACTTGTAAAAACTTGAAAGTCGCCACATGATAATGTCAGTTTTATGAGCCGTGAAACCAAACCAAAAATGATCTAATTACATGAACTAAAAGTTATTTTCAAAGCTTCATGCCTTTAAACATTGAAAATTTAAGCAATGGCGACTACATTTTTGTATTTTCTGATCGCAAGATCAGTAAATACATAGCTAACATCCACGGTCTAACACAAAATTTCCTAACAGACCTAACAACGCAAAGTAGTTCTCACTCAAAACTGCTTAAAAACCAGCAATTTAAAAGACAGAATAATTTTTAATATAGGCATTTAACGAATTACAGTGCATTGAAAGTTCAGGTTAGTCGATAGAAATATGAGGTTACAATCACAAATTTCGCGGATGAATATCATTTTAATCAATGAAAATGCTATTTTTAGCTATGTCGATTACTGAATACTCCAGGGCGTAGTATACAAATAAATCTGACTGCCGAGTAGTGAAATATATACATGTCGGACTGTTTTGGCGAGAAGATTTTCGCTAAATTATTTTTATCAGTGTTAAACAGGTTTATCGTGAACAAAATACCTCGAAATTGATAAGGATTACAAACACGAAATGGAAATTCTCAATTTAGAATCACAATGTATTTGTTTTTATTTAGGCTACATATTACGTATTACTTCACCGTGATGCAGGGGTATCGCGCTCGTTTAGGGTGTGAGAGGTTCAAATCCTAGTCGAGGCAACTCTTTTTTGAAGTGTCTTTTTTAAGGAAGTAGCCACAATATGCAAGGATAAAGTGTGGTTGTCATAAAAAATGATTTTTGATGCAACTCTAGTCATGCAAAATTCCATATGAATCAATCTCAAACTGTTATAAAAAAAATCTTAACGCAGTCGCTGCGTAAGATGAATTATAGTATATAAAAATAAACATATATAGGAAAATACATACAGATAGTCAGTATGATTTAGATTGCAAAGATCAGAAAATACCACAGAGCTTGCAGCCCTTTGATTATTTGTTGGGTCGTCAGACCAAACAAATAATGGTAGCGAAATTTCAGGCTCTGATCTGCTTATTTGCAAAATAAGAAAGTAGTCCGAAAGTAGAACCCCTGGAAGCGGTTACTTACCTTTATATGTATTCTAACGCTGAAAAAATAAGGGGGGATCACTGTGTTAAAATTGTCAAATGACGGGCGCATTAATTTTCAAGCCTTCTCGGGAGAAGAAAAAGTAGTTCCCGATTGGTCAAATATTTCAAATATTGTGTAATTCTTTACAGATATACATGTAATATAAAGCTCCATGATTATTTACATCAGTGTCAAACGAAATTAATAAGGGTTACAAACCCTAATTTAGAATGATATAGTTTTCTTCAGGCTGTTATCTTATAACTTCCCCGTGGTCGAGGGGTAACGCGCGCGTTAAGGAAGAGAGATGTCCTGAGTTCAAATCCAAGTTAAGGCAACTCATGTTTTTTTGTTTTTTTTTGTTTTGGTTTTTTAATTGTTTAAGCCAAATAAACAATGAATTACATATCAGTGTTGCAATAAGCCTTATAGCCAATTTCCTACAATTATGACACTAGAAACAACATTGGTGGCACTATACAAAAACAGATTGGTTTACAATCTCACAGCCTTCACCTTTCCGACATTCTGAGACCCAAACAAATTCAGCGCCTTCTGTGATTTTATTTAATTAAACATGACCACGATATTGCTAAATTGTACTTAATGACTTGCTTATTATTAACAAAATATAAATATAGATAAATTGTTATCAAGTAATGATACTTTTCAGCGATTTAGGTCATGACCTTGTTTTATTTTTTTCAGGGTGAAGCAAAAATACACATCTTACTTTACTTAAACTAAAAGAGATAAAAAACAACAATAAACAACAATAAACACAGCACTATATAACAACATTTTCTTTCTACATGTTCTATAGAGCGCAACTAAAATATATTGTGCAAAATTATGTATGTTTACTGCTGGAAAACTAATGTATTATATATTTGTTATATTAGAAAATCCTCATATTGTACAAATGTGCTTGAGTGAATAAAGATATCTGTCTGTCTGTCTGTCTGTCTGACTACCTGATTCTGTGAAGATCGAAGTGTTTAACATACCCTAGGTGATTTTAAATAGGACAATTACATGGAGGTTGTAAATGTTAAGCGTGATCTCTTGAAATAAAGTGCACAAATACATATAAATATTAAAAGTAAGCATGATAATTGCAAAACAGGTCCCTGGGTTCTCGTTTAAATTAATAAAAATGTATAACTATTAAAAAAACCTCACATTATAATTGAAATTAAATTTAAATATATTTATTTTTAGAATTATTACAAAGACAGAAATTGTGTGTGTACCGTATCTTTTGAAATAACAGTGTGTTCCGTACCATTTCAACATAACTTTATGAAAAATATGCTAAAACATAACTGCATTCACTCGATACATTGGACATAGTAAATATATCAGATTTAACATGTATTTTTTCTATGAAATAGTGTCAAAAAAACATATGACTTGCTAGAAATTGCTTGTTATGACAAATGAGTGTGTACCGTTCCCCTCGGCCCAGGCTATGAAAAGAAAACTGTACTCGAATGTTCTCAAAAACCATTCAGGGGTTTTCAGAATTTTGATATACCGTGGATAACTGATATAATTACGGGTACTCTGCGCCTTATCTGATCAAAATCGGTTGAGTAATAAATAAGTTGTGAATAAAAACATACCTGAATCGGGTGAAAAATCGGCGTGTTCCGTACCCGAAAAGTCACGTGGTATGGCCACATTGTCCACGGTATATCAAAATTCTGAAAACCCCTGAATGGTTTTTGAGAACATTCGAGTACAGTTTTCTTTTCATAGCCTGGGCCGAGGGGAACGGTACACACTCATTTGTCATAACAAGCAATTTCTAGCAAGTCATATGTTTTTTGACACTTTTTCATAGAAAAATACATGTTAAATCTGATATATTTACTACATGTATGTCCAATGTATCGAGTGAATGCAGTGATGTTATAGCATATTTTCATAAAGTTATGTTGAAATGGTACGGAACACACTGTTATTTCAAAAGATACGGTACACACACAATTTCTGTCTTTGTAATAATTCTAAAATAAAATATATAATAAAATTTCATTTCAATTATAATGTGAGTGATTTTTTTTATAGTTATACATTTTATTAATTTAAACGAGAACCCAGGGACCTGTTTTGCAATGTATCATAATGCTTACTTTAAATGTTTATATGTATTTGTGCACTATATTTCAAGATATCACGCTTAACATTTACAACCTCCATGTAATTGTCCTATTTAAAATCACCTAGGGTATGTTAAACACTTCGATCTTCACAGAATCAGGTAGTTGTGCTCTATAGAAAGAAAATGTCGTTATATAATGCTGTGTTTATTGTTGTTTATTGTTGTTGTTTTTTTCTTTTAGTTTAAGTGAAGTAAGATATTTCTTTTTACTTCATCCTGAAAAAATAAAACAAGGTCATGACCTAAATTGCTGGAAAGTATCATTACTTGATAACAATTTATATATATTTATATTTTGTTAATAATAAGCAAGTCATTAGGTACAATTTTGCAATATCATGATCATGTTTAAGTAAATTAAATCACAGAAGGCGCTGAATTTGTTTGGGTCTTAGAATGTCAGAAAGGTGAAGGCTGTGAGATTGTAAACCAATTTGTTTTTGTATAGTGCCACCGATGTTGTTTCTAGTGTCATAACTGTAGTAAATTGGCTATAAGGCTTATTGCAACACTGATATGTAATTCATTGTTTATTTGGCTTTAACAATTAAAAACAAAAAAACATGAGTTGCCTTAACTTGGATTTGAACTCAAGACATCTCTCTTCCTAAACAAGCGTGTAACCCCTCGACCGCGGGGAAGTTATAAGATAACAGCATGAAGAAAACCATATCATTCTAAATTAGGGTTTGTATCCCTTATTATTTTCGTTTGACACTGATGTAAATAATCATGGAGCTTAACATTACATGTATATCTGTAAAGAATTACACAATATTTGAAATCTTTGACCAATCGGGAACTACTTTTTCTTTTCCCGAGAAGGCTTGAAAATTAATGCGCCCGTCATTTGACAATCTTAACACAGTGACCCCCCCCCCCCCCTTATTTTTTCAGCGTTAGAGTACATATAAAGGTAAGTAACCACTTCCAGGGGTTCGGACTACTTTCTTATTTTGCAAATAACCATATCAGAGCCTGAAATTTCGCTACCATTATTTGTTTGGTCTGACGACCCATACAAATAAAAATGTAGTCGCCATTGCTTAAATTTTTAATGTTTAAAGGCATGAAGCTTTAAAACTTTTAATTCATGTAATTAGGTCATTTTTGGTTTGGTTTCACGGCTCATAAAACTGACATTATCATGTGGCGACTTTCGAGTTTTACAAGTGCCCCTTTGGGTATAAATAAAGGAACGAACGGGCACCTGAGTAAAACGACCGACATTCTGTACGGTAGTAAGAAAACTTTCTCACATAAAAAAATCGAAACATCGAAGTCACTTGTGGTCTCGTACCTACTTCATGTAGTATATAAAACAGAACGCAGCCTCCAAAATCCATAGCATTTGATTGACAAAATGGGTATTATTAAAATATCATTTTATTTTTAACACAAACACGTACGCAAGCACACATATCCATGAACTCATGTATTAATTGCATCTTGAAATGAAAGTCCAAGATAGGCATAATTTTACCAAATTTCCTAACATGTATATCCTTACATGTATATGTAACAAGGTTACCTTGTATAAACTACGTTACGTTATATAACAGGCCTTGTTCCCATATTGGTTCTTCAAATTATCAAATTATTAATTTTGATTGCACGTAAAACTGCGAAATATATTTGTCCATATGTAGATAATTTGATAATTTAGATCCATGCAGTTAGTTTGGGACCCTGGCAGATGATTCATACGAAATATCATGTGGCCGAAAAAAACTTTAAACTTTCCGTGATTTAAAAAAATCCACTTACATCAAAACCAGCGTTTTTTCTCCAAATTCGATTATTTAAACAACATTTTGCAAGGATCATATATTTCCAACTTACTCCTAACTTCTTGTTTGTTTATATATTCATACTACGTTTAGACAGTCATTTATATATTCGAACAAACAAATTAAATGAAACAATAATCGCACATAACAGATGTCCATGAATTTCACAATTCGTTTTATAATCCAAAAGAATATACCTAATTGTTTCAAATGAAAATCAAAACAAAACAAAATTTTGAATGTCTTCCGTATCCCTCCCTAAAATTTTAACATTTTATAGCCAAAAAATAATTGCTCTACATATAAAAGCGAATTTTGCGCAACGTACTCTCAAAATGTTCTTTTATTTTTTGAATAATCCTGTTAACATCAAACTGTAGGCATAATGATACTTTGCAAAACAGGTCCCAGGGTTCTCGTTTAAATTAATAAAATGTATAACTATGAAAAAAATCACTCACATTATGATTTAAATTATTTTTTTTATATATTTTATTTTAGAATTGTTTCAAAGACAGAAATTGTGTGTGTACCGTATCTTTTGAAATAACAGTGTGTTCCGTATCATTTCAACAAACTTTATGAAAATATGCTAAAACATCACTGCATTCACTCGATACATTGGACATAGTAAATATATCAGAATTAACATGTATTTTTCTATGAAAAAGTGTCAAAAAACATATGACTTACTAGAAATCGCCTGTTATGCCAAATGAGTGTGTACCGTTCCCCTCGGCCCAGGCTATGAAAAGAAAACTGTACTCGAATGTTCTCAAAAACCATTCAGGGGTTTTCAGAATTTTGATATACCGTGGATAACTGATATAATTACGGGTACTCTGCGCCTTATCTCATCAAAATCGGTTGAGTAATAAATAAATTATGAATAAAAAACATACCTGAATCGGGTGAAAAATCGGCGTGTTCCGTACCCGAAAAGTCACGTGGTATGGCCACATTGTATATGGTTTTCAGTTCATCTTCGCTGTCATCAGCGAGTTTTATAGTAAAGTAATACAGAGTTCTGATTCTATGATTTCCTGGAAACACCTATTGAAACTTAAGCTTTCATACTCTAACATGGTCTCAGTGCAATTCTTTGTCATTTATATAAACATTTGTGCAAACGTACTATTTGACGAGGCTTCACCGCCTCTGCTAAATTTTGGTTCTAACCAAAACAATTTAGTACAAAACGACCGCTGAAACGTCGGCATTGCATCGCACTTTCACAAACCAACCACATTGGTATTGTTATTGTATGCAGCCTATATACTTGATTACAACATAGTCGTGACAATAACAACGTAAGTGTTATTACGTAACTTTAGAATGAAATTCTTCAAACCTCGACTTAATTCCTCTTTAGTTAAGAAGTGAATACACAAAAAAAACTGGACAATTATGTTTCACTTTGTAAAGCAGTCGTCTATTGTCTTTTAATATCATGTGCAGGAGAGTTGTAATTTGAGGACAAGTTTTCTGTCCATGAAAAACAATTTCAAATGGCGATATTAACCGTCATTAAAGCATATCATGCCATTCGTTTTTTAAAGAAACAATTTACATGTGTCGTTGGTTTAAACCCCATGGGTAGCAATCTCTTTTTGGAAGACAATGGTTGCTATGAAGATCACTGGTCACTAATGAAAGTCAATGGATGCTTTGGAAAGTCAATAGTTGCTTAGGCAGTAATTGATTGCTATGTAGTCAAAGGTTAAAAAGGAAAGTCAAAGGTTGCTAAGGAAAGTCACTACATGTATGCTATAGAAGCCACTTGTTACTAAGGAGTCAATGGCTGCTATAGAAGTCAATGTTGCTATGGAAAGTCATCAGTTGCTATGGAACTTACTGGTTGCTACGGTAATTGGTTGCTGTGGAAATCACTGGTTGCTATGGAAAGTCAACAGCTGCTATGAAAGTCACTCCTTGCTACAGAAAGACAATAGTTACAATTGGAACGTCAAAGGTTGCTATGGGAAGTAAATGGTTGCTATGGATAGAACAGGTTGCTAAGGTAAATCCATGTTCCTACTAGATTATGTTATGTGTGGGTGACAAAATAATGGCAGATATAAATTATTTTTATTTGTCCAATATTTGATACATAATTGTCTTTTAGCTTCAATCGTTTAAACTCATCTAAACATGACGTGGCCATGTATGATGTAGAGCCATTGCTAGAGTGTGAATGCATCAGCAAATTCCTAACCTGCAAGAAACTAGTTTAATTTATAATTTGTAAATCTTGGGCCTCAGTATTTCTTGTTAATCTTTGTCTTAAATATTTCTTGTAGATCTTAGTGTTACTTGTAGTTGTTGGTATTTCTTATGGGTCTTGGTATTTCTTGAAGTTTTCAGTTTTTTCGTGCATTTTTGGAATTTCATATTTATCTCAATATTTCTTGTAGATCTTGGTATCTCTCTTGCAGAAAATGCTTTCTCTTGTAGGTCTTTGTTTTTCTTACAGATCTTGGTTTTTCTTGTTTAACTCAGTATTTCTTGAAGATCTCAGTATTTCCTGTAAATCTCATAATTATCATAATTCCTTTATTTCATATAGATCTTTGTATTTCTTATAGATCTTGGTTTTTCTTGTGTATCTCAGTATTTCTTGAAGATCTTGTATTTTCTGTATCATATTCCTTGTAGATATTGAAATTTATGTAGATCATTGTATTACAGTTACCTGTAGGTCTATACCTTTTGAAAGAGCTCAATATTTCTTGAAGCTTAATCAACATTAAATTTACTTCAATAAATATAAATACTTACATGTATGTTTCTTAAATTCACATACATGTAGTTTTGCTACTAAACATATAAAAAATAAAATCAAATAAAAACAGCATTCTTAACTGTAACAATTTAATCTTTCAATCACATGTAAAACTTTAAATCTTTGACAATTTGGTTCATCATTTCTTACAAAAATGAATCAGCACTTGGATTTACATGTATTAGCAACATAATCATATCATCAGAACTTAGATTCTGTACTGTTATCATTTAACCATAAATTTAAGTTGTTTAGAAAACATACAGTAAAACACACACAAATACAAAAGTTTTTCTCAAACCACTGAGCAGCAGAACAAATTTCTTCAAATATGACAAATTCAAGGTCCCCTGTGTGGGTAAATGAATGATTCAAATTGTTGTTAAAATGTGATTCCCTCATTGTTAATGATGCAAGAAAATCCCTTTTATACCAGAACTAAAAAAATAAAACATTACACACTAATGAATGAGAAAAGAACACATATGGAATACAACATTTTTGGCAACCTCCGTCATCTTTCTGCACTAAGAGTGGAGTCTACAGCCTCAGGTTCACTGCTGTCTTCTGTATAAAGATCTTCTGACTCATATTTCAGTTCTTCCATCTGTTCTACAAGGAAATCTCTATTCTCTTTTAATCTGGAAAACAATCAGAAACAATTAATCAGCTGTTGTTTTATGGCCAAATGTCTGTTGTCATAATAAATTTCAAATTTATAACTGTAAATTCTTTTATTCCATTTTGTTGGGTTTTATGTCGCACCAAACACAGTGCAAGTCATTGGCACCTTTCTAGCTTTGATGGTCGAGGGAGACCTCAGGTGCCCTTCCGAGCATTATTTTTTAAGGCACAAACAGGCAATTGAAAAGAACCACAGACGTTCCGTTAGCTAGCTGGATAGCAATATTTCACATGAAAGAATCCAAGTCCCTGTCAGGATTTGAACCCCAAATGGTGAGGGGCAAGTGGTTTGAAGTCAACAGCTTTAACCACTCGGCGACAGAACCCCTTAGCCTTTATTATTATAAGTGTAAAGAAGAATTATTTTGATGGGGGCAACTAGCAGTGGCAAACATGAAATCATCAGATACAATTGCAATATTTTCTATAAACCAGTCAACAAACAGACATATATCAAGTCTACCACTTTGACTGTAAACAAAACAAAATAGGAAATGACATACTCCTGATTATATACCCAAGCACATATTAGAAAGATTCATGTAAAGAACCTAAGAATGCTACTAGAACATAATAGAGTGAATATGTATTGTACATACTGTTCTTTAATATCATCCACCTCAGATTGAGCTGTATCACTATTTTCACTTTGAAGCTTCTGTCGACATAGTTGCAACTTGGCAGTCTGAAAGGTAAAAATACATGTAGTATATGTTTTAAGTACAAACAAGGCACATTTTAAATTATTGTGAACATTCTTGAATTTTTATAATTTTATCTACAATGTCATATTACAATATCATGTCAAAATGATGCTTCTCTCCAGAGGTACTATATTTATATCCAGACATGACTAGCTGATATAAAATAAAGATTTTAGGGACAAAGCTATCAGGAATCAGCTATCAGACCATCAGGGATGACATTAACAACATATATTCTCACCTAATACATGGATTGCTTATTAATTGAACTTCTTACAACTTCAGGGATTTAGCAGCAATTCAAGATTTGTCACACTAAGAAATAATTACATCAAATACTGATTTTAGTGTAAGCAGGCAATGAATGCATCATTTTGTTATATAAAAGATTTCTTTGCTGTAAATATTCTCCACTTGATTTTTTTTTGGAAGGGTGGGGGGTGGTGGCCTGTGATAATCTGGCCTGTACCTTCATAAAGGCTGAAAACCCAAACACAGCCTAAAACCTAAAAAAGTTATTTTGCAGAGTGCATATCGAAGCAGTGATGTGTAAACAAAATAGCAAGAAAAAACAACAGGGATAAAATTCATAGGTATAAAATAAAAATTGAAATAATACAAACACTAAGGATAAATTCACAAAATGTACATATAATTATATAAGGTCCTGTAACTCAATTTTTTCATAGTTTTAAATCATAAATATGATGCTCAAATTAAGATTTATCAATATTTTAGGTTCCAAAAAGCATTATTTATAAAGATATTACCGAATTTAACATTTCATGAAAATAAAGGGAGGTAATTAGAAATTAATTTTCTATAAATTTAAGAAGAAATAAATGCACATATATTTTTATGATTATATATAATATGCACAATATTTGCAGTTCATATTTTACATATTCTTTGATGTTTGAAAATTGTTTTATATAATTATTAGCATAACTATATACATATATATAATTTCACTTAATGTGGTTAACCACTTTTGCCAGCTCGCATAGCTTAATCGGTTACAGCGCGAGACTGGTAATCTTGACATTGTGGGTTCGATTCCTGGGCTGGCCAACTAAAATTACTAATCAGTCTTTCTTATGAGACTTTAAATCGACGTCCAGTGTATGAGTGCTTTAACACTTGGCACGCTGAAGAACCAGGAGAAGCTTCTGGAATAGGGGCATCTTTCTGTATCTGTATTTTGCACTATCCTCCAAAAATCTAAAATGACTAATACTCTTCTGGAGGACTTGCCCATATGGGCAACTGGTGGCGAGTATAAATAAACTCAAATACACAAAAAAGTTAACCACTTTAATCACAACATACAGGATCTTTAAACATAAACTCACAAGTTCAAGCTTTGTTTTTTCTGCATCTTGAATCTTGCCGATTATTTCTGATATTGGTAATAGATTATTCCATTCAGCAAATGTAGATTTGATGGAAAGAATGTCTGTTGAGATTTTATTGAACGTCTCTGTGATCTCACTGACTAATTGTCTGTATAATGGAAAGTTGTAATTGGGAGCACCTTTCAGGTAAGCTTGGAAACCTCTGAAATATTGAAGAACTTCAATCAAAATATATTCAACATAAAAACATCAGAAGGAAACAACAACCTTTCCAAAATATAATTACACTGGTCTGTCGAAGGTCATTTCATGTATGTGAAGCTCTGTCAAATAACGTAGGCCTAGGCTTCATGTTATAAGAAAGAGATGGTTAAGAATAAAATTGTCCACAAATAGACAAATGGACTGGACATGAACAAGATGCCCAATTTATTGAATCTGATTATACTAAAAAACAATATGAAATATTTAATGTCTGATTAATAAATAAGATTAAATAATAATAAGATTAACAAGCAAATTCGTTGAATTTATATCCCCCGCCGAGTACTGGTTATTATTAACACAACAACTGAAGACATAAGGCTTTATTTATATATTAATCATGGCATAAACAGTAATATTCTTTGAACTTGATAAATATTCAGGGCAATAACAGAGCCATAACTTTGTGTTAAATAGTAAAATCTGGAAATGCCAATGAGATGTATGCATACTACATAACTAATCAAGGGCCATAAATCTGAGTTATAAGTATCTGATTGGAACAAGGCGACTATATGCACATCTCCTCAGAGTATCCCATAAAGTTTCATTGAATTCCAGCCAGTAGTAGCGAGAAGTAGCGAGGAAACAAATATTTTTCTATATGGATATTGCATAACTAATCAAGGGCCATAACTCTGAGTTAAAGTGTCTGACCGGAACAAGCCGACGATATGCGCATCTCCTCTTGGTAGTGAAGGTTCCCATAAAGTTTCGTTGAATTCCAGCCAGTAGTTGCAGAGAAGTAGCGCGGAAACGATTTTTACTCCATATGGATACTGCATAACTAATCAAGGGCCATAACTCTGAGTTAAAGTGTCTGACCGGAACAAGCGGACGATATGCGCATCTCCTCTTGGTATTGAAGGTTCCCATAAAGTTTCGTTGAATTCCAGCCAGTAGTTGCAGAGAAGTAGTGTGGAAATGATTTTTACTCTATATGCATACTACATAACTAATCATGGGCAAAACTCTGAGTTAAAGGGTCTGACTGGAACAAGCCGACGATATGCGCATCTTCTCTTGATATTGATGATTCCCATAAAGTTTCGTTGAATTCCAGCCAGTAGTTGCAGAGAACTACTCCGGAAACGATTTTTACTCCATATGCATATTGCATAACTATTCAAGAGCCATAACTTTGAGTTAAAGCGTCTGACCGGAACAAGCCGATGATATGCGCATCTCCTCTTGGTATTGAAGGTTCCCATAAAGTTTCGTTGAATTCCAGCCAGTAGTTGCAGAGAAGTAGCGCGGAAACGATTTTTACTCCATATGCATACTGCATAACTAATCAAGGGCCATAACTCTGAGTTTAAGTGTCTGACCGGAACAAGCCGACGATATGCGCATCTCCTCTTGGTATTGATGATTCCCATAAAGTTTCGTTGAATTTCAGCCAGTAGTTGAAGAGAAGTAGTGCGGAAATGATTTTTACTCTATATGCATACTACATAACTAATCAAGGGCCATAACCTTGAGTTAAAGGGTCTGACCGGAACAAGCCGACGTTATGCGCATCTCCTCTTGATATTGATGATTCCCATAAAGTTTCGTTAAATTCCAGCCAGTAGTTGCAGAGAACTACACCGGAAACGAAATTCGGACGGACGGAAGGACGGACGGAAGAACGGACGTTCTCACAGGACAGTAATTATGTGGCTACTCTATTGTTCTCTCTATTGTTCTTTTTAGCCACGCAAAAGAAAATAGCCACATAAAAGCATTACGGAATGAATGACATCAAAGAGAAAGAACAGTTACCTATTGTCCCTCTAGCCACATAATTACTCTCCTGTGAGTGCGGACGGACGGAAGAACGGACGGACAACGCCAAAACTATATCCCCCTCCCGATTCCATCGGCAGGGGATAATAAATGCAAATATATGAAGTAAAGACACTCCTGTTGAAAGCCATCCTGATTAGCTCAACAGAAAGTGTGTATTGTTTACGGTACACAGATGTTTTCCTAAGAGCCTTTGTGGCCGCACATTTTTGGTTGAAAGCAATGACTGTAATGCCATTCTCGTTCTCCATCTCTGATTCAATTATTATCTACAGTATTTAATTGGCTGTAGCTTATTTACATTGCAGAAATACAGACTGGTTAACTACCAGCCATGGGCCATAAGTATTTTGATTAAATGCCTTCAAATTTGTACAAAACATGCACAACCAACCAACCAAACTTCTGGTTAACTCTCGACAAAGTGATTAAGTCGCAGCGTGGCCTAATGGTTAATGCATCAAACTAGTATAATCTAAGATTGCTGACTGTGTGGGTTCAAACCCTGTCAGCAGCAAGCTGTTGTTTCCTCTAGCAAGAAACTTTAAATTCATTGCTTAGTACTGGTTGGTTTCCAGGAACGGAATTTCGAGAGTGTTTCAATAAGCTTATAGCTTCCAACACAATCAAACTTACATAAATTTGTATAAACTTAACTTCTGGTTAAAATTTTGTAGCAATTCTAACATAACAAAATATGATTAACTCACTCTTCAAACATTGAATAAGTCTGTACCCTTTCCTCTTGTAGAGAATAAAACCTTGACAACATCTGTTTGGGTGTATCATCTCTGGTCTCATTAGTGCTTGAACTATTGCTATTAATTTCGGCTGTGCTTAGCTCACCCATTCTACACTTAATTTTCCTGAAAAATGTTTAAAACAGTCATTAAAATGATTGCATCTGTAATTACAGGACACATACATATATTAAAGTAACATCTTTCAATTAGTGTATCACATAATACAATGTTGACTATTAGAAAATTAAAATACTATGTGTAAAAATTGATATATAAATTGTATACATGATGTCAATATGAAACTGTTATATTAGTTATAAAAAAGAAAAGAAATTACAAATTGTACTGGCAAGTCTCATTGAAAAAGGGGCTATTTTGGATTGAAAATAGGGCCTTATATTGGCCCCTGGTGATAGGGTGAAAATGCCCATGGCATGCCCATTTCTTAGCCATTTTGGGAAAAAGTACCTAACCCAGTTTGTGAAATTTTGTGTCAAAATTACTGAATTGGGAAATATATCTGGAATTTGGGAATGGGTTTGGTAATCTAACCTGTGGTGACACTGGAAAAGGCATGTGACCTAATCGAATTAGACACTACAGCTTGAGCTAGTGTTTCCAAATTTATGAGGTGTGATATTTAAATTTTTATTAAATTCCTGAGACTTGTCTTGTGTCTCTCAATGTAGATACACATTAACCCTTTACCTCATATATATGCGAAACAATGCACTTTCAACCCCCCCCTTTAGCCTAAAGTGAAATTCAGGGGAGTTGCCAGAAGTGGGTAAGTGCCCCCTTCGTATATCAGGGGGTTTGTAGGAGGGGCAGTCCCCTTCGTAAAGAGTTTTGGACTTGTGAGAGGCTAAAAATGGCCCCAGGTCAATTATAAGGTAACGTGTAACCAACACTGAAAAGCCTTTGACTCTATCTGAATCCACTGAAAAGTTGCAGCACTTTGAAATCAATTTTGATGGAATTAATCAACACAAAATAGTGATATTTGGCAATTTTGAGATGTCCCCTTGTTGCCATGGTAACAGGAAATTTAAGACTGAACATGTATAGTTACAAAGGCAATGGTCCAGTCAGATAAGTATATGTATATTAATATACGTACTTGGTCCAGCCAACATTTGTGCCATGTTTGATTAGTATTGAAGCAGTTTTTATAGTTTTATAGCAATTTGAAATTGTAATAGGAGACTTTTCAATGAAAACAGGCATTTTTCACAAAATGCTCATGCAGTAATGGGTTAACTACATAACAGGCGCAACAAAAACTGGTACATATTTTATTTATAATATGGATCATCTCCTTTACAAGTACAAATTTTAAGTACATTTAGAGCATCTCACCAACCATACAATAAGTACATGTATAGACAAAATTAGCGATGTAATTAAAAATAGGAAGTGAAGTTTAAAATTTAAGTCATTCGGGCCAGTATTGCTAGCCAAAAACTGTGTATGTGTCTCACATACGGCTAGAGCTTTTGGCTAGCAATACCAGTACAAACATCTAGACACTGAATTAAATAAATCCTTTCCAAAAAAAATTAAGCATGAACATCTATGCGTTTCAGGTCACAAATTTTAAGATGTCGATTTTGGGAATTTTCCAATAATTAACACACATACTTATGCTACCTGTCTAACTATACAGTTCAGTGCAAATTTTCTGATCAAACTGATAAGGAGATGTATTAACAAAAGGACGAGTTGACCAAAAAGCTGAAGAGTTGACAAAGGTTCGAGAAAATCCAATGCGAATCAATAGTGGTACGAATCTATTATCAGTATAAAACTAAAATTCACAGCAAAATACTGTACAGAAAATAACATAACAATGTCCTCGTTTTATTTTTTTCGAATACCTTTGAAGTCATGTCAGCGTGAGATTAACTGAAACTTGTAAACTGAAAAACTCTGGAAAAACTAACCTTACGCTTGAGAATTATTCAGCAAAATCGAATGGTCAAATCAGAGAATTCCGCATGATTTGTTTACTACTAAATCGCAACTTTTCGGCCCTTAAGTAATGTTGAACGCCACTAAAAATACCCTGTCAGGGGAGGGGGCCAGGTGAGGATGTTCTTATTGTTTTTTTGTTTTTTTTTTTGTTTTTGTTTTTTTTAATACAGTAATGGTGGCATGTGGTGACATGTTTAACACATATTACGTATTAAGAAATATCTCAAAGAAAATCAAAGGACAGAAGGCGCTGATTTTTTTTTGGGTCTCAGAATGTCAGAAAGGTGAAGTTTGTGAGATTATAAACCAATATGTTTTTGTATAGTGCCACCAATGCTGTTTCCAGTGTTATAACTGAAGTAAATTTGCTATAAGGCTAATTGCAACACTGATTTTCAATTCAATGTTTATTTGGCTTAAACAATTTAAAAAACAAAACAAAAAAACAAAAACAAAAAAAACCATGAGTTGCCTTCACTGGGATTTATACCCTAGACCTCTCGCTTCCCAAACGAGCGTGTAAACCCTTCAACCATTGGGCAGTTATACGATAACAGCCTGAAGAAAACCATATTATTCTAAATTAGGCCGAATTGTAACCCTTATTAATTTCGAGATATTTTGTTCACGGTAAACCTGTTGTTTAACACTGATGTAAATAATCATGGAGCTTAATATAAGCATGTATATCTGTAAAGAATTACACAATATTAGAAATCTTCGACCAATCGGGAACTATTTTTTCTTCCCCGAGAAGGCTTGAAAATTAATGCGCCTGTCATTTGACAATCTTTACGCAGTGATCTCCCCTTAATTTTTCGGCGTTAGTGTACTTATAAAGGGAAGTAACCGCTTCGAGGAGTTCGGACTACTTTCGGATTTTGCAAATTAGCATATCAGAGTCTGAAATTTCGCTACCATTATTTATTTGGTCTGACGACCAAAACAAATAAAAACACACAAAAAAACCCCAACTTTTTTAAGCATAATCGAAGAGATAACACTTAAAAAAAATGATTCTAGTGTTGTGAACCTTGTCATACATGAAACAAACAATACTATCTTGCCTGATTATAAAGGCTCTTAGTGACAAGGAACATTTAATATTGTAAACCATATAATTATATAAGAAGGAATTAAATCTGCATCCGAATCGGTGCACATGCAAAAGTGTTACTGGTTGCTATTTCACCACCAAGTTGGATTTTGTGTCCTTATATAGGCCTATGGGAAACATTCTTATGTGTTAATTCAACAACTTTAGTTTTTTTGCTCATTATCAGTATTATGACGTTCTATCAATGTCGTTACATTACTTTCCTCTCCGAGAAGTCTCGTCCCGAGACTTGGCCTGGGAAATAATTGAGTTCAGCAACTCCAGTTCGGCAGTTGTCTACATCCCCACTGGCCACCAAATGTAACATTTAGGGCACACTAAACCCTCTCAGAGAAAAGCTAGCTCACCACCGAGAGGTTTATGCCCTTATATACGGGATACTTTCCTATAATTATGTTAATTCACCACATTTTGTTTTTGCCTGTTGTAGTGCTCATTTAGAGTTTTATGACGTTCTACCAACTTCGTTACCACCGTGTATATCCAGTAACGCAGGAATGTGCAAATAACGCAGGAATTGCAATGAAGAAACACAGAACTGTGCAATTTAATGGCTAAAACGACCACCGCGATAAGTAAATCAACTAATGTTTTTTATTGTACACCAAATTGGAAGCGTTAATGAAGTAGCGCATTACGGTTGCTGAGACATTATACTTCAAAAATAGTTCCATGAAATTGTTTATTTTTAAAGATCATTCATGAAAATAACGACATGAATAGCGTATTGATGGCGATTTTAAGTTTCGTTGATATCTTTAAATACAATAACGTACATATTACTTTATGATTTTTTATATTCGGTGTACCTGAGACATTTACAATCTACTTGTGTCATATTACACGTAACTTAGCAGATACAACGTAATTGAGACGATTTTTACGAGCTCGAGGTAACGCCGAATTCGTGAATGAAACATTGAAGCAACGGCGGTTTTCTCATTTAAAGTAGTTAAATCTTATTTTATCAGCTTCCTTCTATTGTTATACGACACTTAATTTTTGTAGTTTGACAAATGTCTTAGGTATACAGAATATGACAAAAAAAAATTTAAATGTGTTAAATGTGTATATAATTATTTGACGAAACACTCAAGTCACCTACAAAACGGTAATCAGGTTGTCTTTCTCACTAATGATATAAGAAAGTAAACAAATTCCTGAAAAAAAAATGAAATGCTGGTTAAAGTCTAATGTCATAGCAGCCGAATGCGCTAATTCATTTCTTTAAAATTGATTTGATTTAGAATAAAATATTTTGGTTCGTTTATTTACTGTGTTATTCGTTTTGACAATAGTGTTGCATAGATTCGGCGTTACTTTTACGTTAATTGAACATTTTTGCGTTACTGGATATGCACGGTGGTTACAGTTCCTATGAAAGTCGACAGAATAATCACTAGTTGCTAAGGAAGTCACTGGTTGCTACAGGAAGTTACTGGCTGCTATAAAAAGTCATTGATCCCTATGGAAAATCAATAGTTGATGTGTAATACAATGTTTGCTATCTAAAAATCAGTGGTGGCTATGGAAGTAACTGATTGCTTCGTAGAGTCATTGGTTGTTTTGGAAATCACTGATTACCATTAAAGTCATTGATTGCTAAGAAAAATCATTAACTGAGCACTATGGATTCAATCGTTTGCCCAGGACGGTCAATGCTTTAAGAAATCTTAATTGCTCAGCAAAAACAGAGGTTACTATGGAAGTCAGTGGTTGTTATGGAAAATCAGAGGTGGCTATGGAAGAAACTGATTGCTAAGGAAAGTCACTCGTTGCTATGATAATCCAAGCTGGAAGAAACAAAGTCAATGGTTGCAATAGAAGTCACTGGACTGTTGGTGAGTCAATAGTAAATGGAATGGTGAGTCAATTGTACAAATGTAAGTGGCTGGCAGCCATGGAAAGTCACTAGATGCTATGGAAAATTATTGGTTGCTATGGAAATTCAGTGGTTGATTTTTTGCGATGGAAAGTCAATGGTTGCTATGGAAACCCAATGGTTGCTATGAAGGTCATTTGGTGCTATGGAAAGTAAATGGTTGCTTTGAACAGTTACTAGTTGCTATGGAAAGTCAATGATTACTATAAAAAGTCTATGGTTGCTACAGAAGTAAATGGTTATAAGAAATGTAAATGGTTGCTTAGGAATGCCACTAGTTCTATGGAAGCCACTGAATGCTATAGAGTAAATGGTTGATAATGAAGTAAGTTGTTGCTAAGGGAGTCAGTGCTTGCTAATGGAAGTCAGCGGTTGCTACTGTGATCACTGGCTGCTACGGGAAGTCAGTAGCTGCTAAGGAAGTCAATGGTTGCTATGGAAGGTCAATTGTTGTTTTGGACGTCATTAGTTGCTAAGGGAAGTCGGAAAGTCAGCGTTGCTATTGAAAGTCAATGCTATGTAAATAGCTTGTTGCTAAGGAGTCACTTTTAAGATTGAAAGTCAATAATTGCTGTGTAAGTCAATGGGTTCTAACGAAATTTAATGGCTTCTATTGATCCATTTGACCTTAACAGTCAAGCTCATTTAAGAGTGAGTCACATTTGAATAAATCAACATGTCAGTTTTGTTTAAAGTGTTCTTTTGTATAAGAATGAATCAAATCAATAAATAAATAAGAA
Organism: Ruditapes philippinarum; assembly: GCF_026571515.1. Classification (NCBI taxonomy): domain Eukaryota; kingdom Metazoa; phylum Mollusca; class Bivalvia; order Venerida; family Veneridae; genus Ruditapes; species Ruditapes philippinarum. The sequence continues at coordinate 141,341 of NW_026853675.1, read as the reverse complement.
AGTTGCGACAATTAAAGCAAAATATATCAACATGTTGGTTTTGCCATATGCTTTCTTCTGTCTAAGTATGAATCTAATCTGTAAATAGGTAACAAAATTATGACAATTTAAGCAAATTTCAAAAATTTTGTCTCAAAGGTCAAGGCCAAATTTAGGTCAAAGTCATATCAGAGTAAGTCAATAAGGCCATTTTGTCATGTATTCTCTTGTTCAAGAATGAATCAAATCCATAAATAAACTAAGTTATGACAATTAAAGCGAAATTTCAATGATTTCATCTTAACGGTGAAGATCAAATAAAAGTCAAGGTCAAGTACATATAACCTTAGACATATTGGCGATTTAACTCCAGTTCCTTCCAGAACACATTTATTCGCACCTGGAATTCTCTTCCTGAAACACTTCGATCTAGTCCAACTTAAAGCTCATTCAAGTCCAAAATAACTCCGAATATCAAAAGACCACCATCTTACTATAATACAAAAACAAGTAAAGATTAAGATTAGGATGTAGCTCATTGAATGAGGATCTTTGTGGATAGCCCAACATGCACATGTGGAATGACAGAAACTGTATCTCATTTCTTATTGCAAAGTACCAAAAACAGAAATATACGTCAAAGATATCTCACTACTTTAAATTGTCCAGCTGCAGTATATAACCATCTTTACGGCAATGAACATCTCTCTTTTGATGAAAACAAAACCCTCTTTCAGAATGTCAAAAAATTCATTACACAGTCGAAGTGCTCTTTTGTGAATAAACTTGGCCTTTCTGTAGGCTCATATTTCTTTATATGTTAATCTTAAGTATTAAACTTCGATATATTCAATCATATCTTTCCTTAATTCTTCCTTTCTTCCAGCATTTCACCATAATTTACCTTAGTTTCTCTATAGTGATAATTCAACAATCAATTATTCTCTTATTCTTTGTTGTACATTCAATGAGCTTACATCTAACTGCAACTTTTTTGCATCTTTATCTTCAAAATAAATTACTTTTACTGGAGAGGAATTGATATAAGTATTGTTTTACTTGTTTTAAAATCCAGTCTGAATTACATTGTTATGCAATGTTTGTAAATGTCATTTTATGTACAATTTATTGAATAAATAAAGTTTAAACTAATTCCATAAATCAATTGTAGCAAAATTCACTTATTTGACCTTAAGTAATTTTTGTTGCGCACAAGTATGAAGACAAATATTACAAAATAATAGCCAATTATAGCTAAACAAGGGGGCCATTGGACCCAATGCGCTCACCTGAGTACTAAATGCAATTGATATACAAAAGTGAAGTTACCAGGTCTTAAAAATATACAAAACAAATAAATTTTTTTGTGTAAGTAAGAAGTTGATGTTTTAAGACAACACACCAAGAACTATAAAGTTATGATCAAGGTTAAAGTATGTGGATGGGAACAGTTTTTACTATATACATATAAGGAAAACCAATGACCCCGGGGCGGGGCCAATTTTGACCCTAGGGCTATAATTTGTACAATCTTGGTAGAGTTCCAATACACAATGGTTCATGCCAAATATCTAACCTCTAGCCTTTGTCAATTCAGAGGAGAAGGTTTTTTAAGTTTTTACTATATACATATAAGGAAAACCTATAACCCCCTGGGGCAGGGCCAGTTTTGACCCCAGGGCTATAATTTGAACAACTTTGGTAGAGGACCTATAGGTGTTATTATATACCAAATATCAAAGCTCTAGGCCTTGTACTTTTAGACAGGAAGATTTTTTAAGTTTGCATTTTTTAAGTTTGCATTTTTTAAACTCCTTTTCTAGCCCTGTGACCTACTTATGCAACAGACTGGAACCATTTGAACAACTTTGGCAGGGGACCACCCAAGGATCATTCCTGTAAAGTTTGGTTACTGTGCAGTCATTGGTTTTTGAGGAGATGTTGTTTAAAGAAATTGTTGATGATGCACGACGACGGACGGTGGGGGATCACAATAGCTCACCATGAGCCAAAAAAATTTGTGAAATTATAATAATTTGACCTTCAAGGGCAAGGTCATTTAGGAATCAGAGTTTGATATTCTTTCCTTAAGGAAACTTTCTTTTAACTAAAATAAATTAAAGCAACATTCATTTTATTTTTTTTACCAAATAATTTATTTCAATTTCACCAAAACTTCAAACAGACTTTCTTTTTGTAAAGAATATATGTAACACACGATAAAATAAACATGTAACCAGTCAAAATAATCATGGCAACTGTGTGAGGCTGGTATATAGTTCTAACTGACATATTGACTAAACCAGTCAGAAGATTGGCAAACAGGAAGTAGAACAGTCCATTGTAATTTATAGCAGATACAAGATCACATGTGTTGTATACATCTGTAACAGCAGTTTCCTGGTTTGGTTTGTAATCTGGAGATTCTGGAAAAAAGTTAAAAAACTGTCTGAAAATTTGTTTAAACCATATCTAGCTCTAAATTCTTTAATCTACTTTACAAGCTTTTATTTTTGGAAATGTTGATCATCAGTTTTGTACTTGTAGTAAAGGCTGATCACTTTCAGTTCCAGCAAGGGCTATCAGAGATTTGATTTGTGTCAACTTATGTATCAATAAATGCTTTCTTTACTTGTTAGCACTTGTGAGGAAAATAAAAGAAATTAAAACTACCAAGTTAGATTGTAATGGTAGGAATTTTATTTTTCCATTTGTAGTACTTTTTAAAGGAGCTGCAATTAGTACCTCAACTTTAATTTGAGAAAGCTTTGACTTTACATTTATTAAGCAAATGTTGTACATTTACAATGTATATGTAATACAGTGATGAGTTTGTTATTTTTAAAACAAGTAAATAATTTTTTGTTCTGTTTTGTAATACAGAAAGATATTTTTAATCCCAGGTAAAATGCAACAGAAAAGATTCTTTAGTTTTTGAAGTTGACCATACTCGCCATTATAGGCAACAAATTGGATGAAACATTCGTTCCAATAATATATGGCTTGAAACATTCATTCCTATAATGTATGGCCTCAAAAATTCATTTCTATTTTAATATACAGTGAAAGTTGAGAAAACCAGACGGCTTTCGGACCGAGGGTTTTGTCCGGTTTTCTCAGCGGTCCAGTATTCTCAATGTCCCCTTCAGCTGTTTAGGATCCTATAAACCGAGCAATGACTTACAAAAGATGCTGAACATATATTTGCATTTTAAAGATCATGAGTAAGTATATTGCTAAATAAAGAAATGATAAAAATACTATACAATATGTTCGAATTGTTTTGTCCCATTTTTGCATATAAATACAATAAAATTCTGGATTTAAAGGAACATCAGTTTCCTCATAACGATAAAGTCTGTTTACACCCGCATATGTTTACATTTGGGTAAGGGATAATGATTTAACAAACATCGTTTACTTTGTTTGTTTATAATAATGCCCCAATTGTAAATATTGCCTATACCATAATTGTCAGATAAATACTTTTACAGTAGGTCTCGGCAAAGTTTCACTGTCTTTAATTAATTTAAATTTGTCATTTATAGACAGCTCTCGTCAAATTCTTTTAGGCCATGGAATAGAACTTAGTGCTGATAAATGTCGTTTCCGTTGCGTTGTCATTATAGGAAATTAATATACAAAAAGCAATGCAGTATAATTATACTCTATTTTTCATTCATACTGATTTTAACTTATCAATTCCTTGTGCATTTTGGCATTTATATAAAACGGTAACATCTATACCTTACATTAAATCAAACTGTGAAAAGGGACATAATTAACAAATCAGACAATCATTGTTCCGTTACAGCTCAGTTAGCATATTAGACACAACCAATTGATAAGTACACAAGGTTATTCACACCTTCGTCGTCCGGTATTATCAGGGTAAGTGTCTATATAATTGACTTGTAGTCCACTTTCAACCGTCCGATATTCGGTTTTTACAGATTCTGGTATTGTCAATGTTAAATAAAATAGTTTAAAGAAGGGAAAATTTGGGACTGAATTATTCCTCCAGTGTTTAGAGAGTTCCGATTTTCTCAGCGTCCGGTTTTCTCAAAGTTCACTGTATCAAGTATAATAGAGGTAGATAACATTAAGAAACAAATGTTTACAATAGCAATCTGTTATACCTTTTTTGTTGGCAACATTACAGAGATGAGTAAGGCATGTAACAGCTATATCAAACACCAGAAATAACAACATCAACATACTGTTAAAAGCAATCTGAAATAGATAAATATGTTTGATTTTATATAGTGATTACGTAAATTTCATCCAAAATTATTAATTAAGTTGGAAATTACCAATTTACTGTTCATGATTAAGGTTCATGTAACAGGTAATAGTCTATATAAGCTGATTATGGATTATTTTTGGCACTTGATTTCAAAGAATGACTTCAACTTTTTGACCTTCACACAAACTTCTTTTGCACATATTTCCTCATCAGGATGAACAGTTGTGACAACTTATTATATTACCTTCATCAGATCAAATGGCCAACTTTGTCTTAAACCTGTTCTTTTATACAATTTGTTTTCTTCCCAATAGTTTCCTAAATTGCACTTTTTTAAAGTTTTTTTTCATTATCTTTTTTCAGCTGCTAAAATATGTTTGTGTAGAACATACATATAAATTGCTTAAAAATAATCTTCAATAAAAGAAAAAAATCCATAAAAGTATTGACAAAGTCTAATATTTTATGAAATTTAAATGAAATGTTTCAGTGTAAATTCTTAATACATTCATTTATAAAGGTGTGATAGTAAAAAGTTAAAGTGATCTTTGTTAACATACCATCCACAGTAGGTATGCTAAGTTAGCAAATCTCCGGGAAACTGGCTCCACATATTTGCCAGCAAAATACATGAGCAACCAACATACCCCACTAACAAGGAAAAGAGAGAAACATAACTTCATCCAGTCTCTCACGCATTCTCTGAAATAGTTAGAAGGGTACATTACAATCCTTCACTGGTACAGTAGTGTTTCATGCAAGATTTAAAGTGTTTTAATCTACTGTTAAAAGTACCAGAATAAATTTCAAATTTTTCATTATATTTCAAATTGAAGTTTAACTTTTTTTAATAATTTACAACTTTGTTTTCATAAGTGTAAAATGAAATTATTATTTCTGACTAAAAAATAACTAGAAATGTGTCATCATGCCACGGATGCCCCCGCATGCAGCCAAAATTTCAGATGGTGCATTAATTATTTTTTTCATTTTAAGTTCAAAGCCCTTAAAACTTTTCAATGTTAACACAAACCATTTCCATACAATGTTCAAGGCACTGAAATTATTCAGTCTTAACCTTTTAGAAATAGCATATTGCATATTTGCAGCCAAAATAATGGCTAAAAGAATGAGTGGTGAAACTGAAAGTTCAAAATTTTTCCAACATTCAGGAAAGATAAGTTTGTCTAAAATCATTGAACCATGACCAAATTAAAACTTAAACTGCTTATTCCTAAGATGTATCTATATTATTTTCAAAGTGAAAGAGACAAACTCTGCCAAAAAATCATCAAACCATGACCAAATTCCAACTTGACCTGCCCATTCCTTTGACATATCCATATGTCAAATTAAAGTTGAATATGTGACACTGTTGGGTAGATAATGAACAGAAACTGTAAATTTCATATTATTTTCAAAGTGAAAGGGGCATTACTCTGCCAAAAATCATTGAACCATGACCAAATTTGAAGTTGACCTGAGCATTCCAAAAACATTTCCATATGTCAAATTTGAGTTGAATGTGTTGTACCATTGGGAAGATAATAAACGGAAACTGAAAATTTCATATTACTTTCAAAGTGAAAGGGGCATAACTCTGCCAAAATCATTGAACCATGACCAAATTTGAACTTGACCTGCGCATTCCTTTGACGCATCCATATGTCACGTTTGAGTTGAATGTGTTGTACCTTGAGGGAGATAATGAATGGAAACTGAAAATTTCATATTATTTTCAAAGTAAAAGGGGCATAACTCTGCCAAAAATCATCGAACCATGACCAAATTCGAACTTGACCTGTATTTTTTCATGACATATCAATATGTCAAGTTTGAGTTGATTGTGTTGTACCATTGGGGAGATAATGAACGGAAACTGAAAATTTCATATTTTTTTCAAAGTAAAAGGGGCATAACTCTGCCAAAAATCATTGAACCATAACCAAATTCGAACTTGACCTGTATTTTCTCATGACATATCCATATGTCAAGTTTGAATTGAATGTGTCCAACCGTTCTTAAGATAATGAACGGAAACTGAAATTTCATATTATTTTTAAAGTAAAAGGGGCATAACTCTGCCAAAAATCATCGAACCATGACCAAATTCGAACTTGACCTGTATTTTCTCATGACATATCCATATGTCAAATTTGAGTTGAATATGCCCAACCGTTCTTAAGATAATGAACGGAAACTGATGATGACGGAATGACAGAATGACGGAAGGACGGAAGGACGGAAGGATGGAAGGACGGAAGGACGGAAGGACGGAAGGACGGAATGACGGAACAGGGTAACACTATATGCCCCGGCCATTACATGGCGGGGGCATAAAAAGAAAATTTCCAAAACGACAAAAATTGCATATGAATGAGACTACATTGGAAGAGCACTAGACAATGATTTTAGATTCAAAAGTGTGATTCTGATTCTCACACTGGAATTTGGATGAAGACAGATAAGAAGAAGTGAGCACTTTACTGACATTAATGAAATGAGTCATAACAATCCTAGAATAGTTAATGCTCTTTTGCATAAGACACAATTTTTGTACATCTCACTGTGTGACTGTGTCATACAAACTTACTTAACTCACAAGTACAAATTTACATCATACATACCAGTAACAAATAACTGCTCACCTTTTTTTCATGACAAGTTTTCCCAGCTGAACACCCATTATATAGATACTTAGGAAGCCGACACTTGAGTACAGCCCCTCTCTGTTAGCATCTATTAGATCTGTACGGCCTCCTTTACCATCTGCTCCTTTTATAATATAATCCTTCAAGTCACCATAGGTCAAATTGTGCTGTAGAAAATATGAAATAAAACTTTTAATAAGGTTATAATATTATTAAACCATTGTAATTTTAATTTATACAAATTTATTTTAGTTTGATTATGTTGTAAGCTATAAACTTATTGAAACACTCTAGAATCTGTCCCTAGACCAAACCAGTACTAAACAATGAATGAGAAGTTTCTTGCTCAATGAAGCAACTGCTTGCCCCTGACAGGTTTTAAACCCACTCTGTCAGAAATCCTTAGATTACTAGTCTGACGCATTAACCACTCTGCCATGCCGCCATTGTTATTTTGCTGAGCATTTTGTATTATATTTTTGTCGATAAAATCTTACAAAATTGCTAGGTTTTGGTCAAATGATAATATCTTACAAGTCTTTACTAGTTTAAATGGGAGAACAATCAGAATCAGACTTTTTGTCATACCCTGCCGCAGACCACTTACCTATCCAGTTTTATTTAAACATAGTTCAGGCATGTACATGTAAGATCTAAAATTGTTTGTGGATTTAATTCACATTAGTTGTAACCTATATTTCTGCAAATAACTGGTTATGTTCTCATACTAAATCATTTAATACAGCAATATTTGACTATTAAATAATAGTTAAATGATCTAGTATTATTTTTGTCAACAAAAACACCTATGCTGTGACCATAGTTTAAACTATAAATCTATTGACTTAATGCTCAGTCTAACTAATGAATTTACTAGGATGGCACTGAAAGTCACTGTAAGGCAGTAAGCTTTAAGAAGTTACAATGCTTTAGAACAATGAGCTGAAGACTCAATTCAGTTGTCAGTTGTTATTATAGTTATTCTTATGGTTTTGAATGACTGTTACAATAAAAAAACCTTCTTTCAAATTGAGAATTAACAAGATGATTTTGTATCTTTTGTAAATTTTAAGCTTTTTAATATCATAATAAAACAAGTATCTGACATTTTGTTAAAAGTATCTCACATTTAGTTGTCATATTTTATATACATCATACTCATCCTAGTAAGTGTATATGTAATGACTAGCAGTATAAGATTTTGAATATTATACATCATGAGAGCTATCATTTAGATTATCATCATGAAATTGCTACTTACCTGATATACTGCTATGATTAACACAGCTATGATGTTCCATAACCGTGGTGATACTATACAAAACAACAGTGTACAACCTATCTGTAAATATAATTATAGTTAACAGATAATTTATTAGTAAGTGAATAATTTCTCTATAAATCAAAGGGCTGTGGTATTTTCTGATCTTTGCAATCTAAATCATACTGACTGTATGTATGTATTTTCCTGTATAAATTTATTTTTATATACTATAATTCATCTTACGCAGCGACTGCGTTTAGATTTTTTTCTTAACAGTTTGAGATTGATACATATGGAATTTTGCATGACTAGAGTTGCATCAAAAAATCATTTTTCATTTTGTATGTCAGACAGCCACACATTATCCTTGCATATCGTGGCTACTTCCTTAAAAAAGACACTTAAAAAAAAGTTGCCTCGACTAGGATTTGAACCTTAGGCCTCTCACACCCTAAACGAGCGCGCTACCTCTGCACAACGGTGAAGTAATACCTATATAGCTTGAATAACAAGCAATTATCATAGTATTGCAAGCAATCCATAAGTCCACTACCGGTTAGAACCCCATCAACATTCTGAAGGGCCATTGGCCATTCACTAATGTTTCAATTTTTCTCTATTTTAAGTAAACTTGTTGGAAAAGTTCTTTAAAAGTGATCACAGGAAACAGTTTTTATGAACAGAAAGACAGACGGACTGAAGGACACTCTAAAGTTAATATTTAAAACATCCCTGTTACCAAAATATAACATTTTAAAAGCAAAATTCTTAAAGCGGAGATAACTCTTGAATTAAAGATGCAATTTCATAAAAATTTTCAGCTCTTTTTGACTAATCACAAATATTGTTATATTTGCCATGTTTTAAGCCTATTTGTTGCCAAGGCAACTGATATTTTTTCAAAATAGGAAGAACAGATAAGACATGCATAATCTCAAGACTGCTATCTACCCATATGTCAAGTTTCATTAAAATATTTCCAGTATTTTTTCAGTGGATTCAGTTTATGTGTAAAATTTGCCATATTTTCAGTCTATGTGTTGCCATAGCAACCAGAATTCTCAACATAGGAAGAAAAGAAAAAGACTTGCATAATCTCAAGACTGCCATCTACCCATAATTATGTCAAGTTTCATAAAAATATTTCCAGTACTTTTTGCTTTATCACTGGATCCAGTTTATGTGTAAAATTTGCCATATTTTCAGCCTATTTGTTGCCATAGCAACCAGAATTTTCAACATAGGAAGAAAAGAAAAAGACGTGCATAATCCCAAGACTGCCATCTACCCATATGTCAAGTTTCATAAATATATTTAAAGTACTTTTTGCGTTATCACTGGATCCAGTTTATGTGTAAAATTTGCCATATTTTCAGCCTATTTGTTGCCATAGCAACCAGAATTTTCAACATAGGAAGAAAAGAAAAAGACGTGCATAATCTCCATACTGCCATCTATCCATATACCAAGTTTCATAAAAATATCTTCAGTACTTTTCAAGTTATCGCGGGATCCAGTTTTGTGGACGGACTGACAGACGGACAGACAGACGGACGGACGGACTTACTTAGCAGACGTGTTTGTGGGGTTATTCCTTTGATCTCTTAACCCCACAAGAGCAAATTTTTTTAACCCCATAAGAGCATTTTTAACCACATAATACATGTCTCTACGGAATGAACCCCATACAGAGTGCCTGTACATAAACCTAAACCTCATAATGTAGCTCTCGTCTGCTCGGACAGACGGATGGACAGACGGACGGAGGGTAAACCTAAAGTCCCCTCCGGTAAACCGGTAGGGGACTAAAAACAAATACATTGTAATTCTAAATTGAGAATTTGTAATCCTTATTAATTTCGAGGTATTTTGTTCACAATAAACCTGTTGTTTAACACTGATGAAAATAATTTAGCGAAAATCTTCTCGCCGAAACAGTCCGACATGTATATATTCCACTACTCGACAGTCAGATTTATTTGTGTACTACGCTCTGGAGTATTCGGTAATCGACATAGCTAAAAATAGCATTTTCATTGATTAAGCTTTACGGAAATAGCCGAACATTTTTCATTGGGTAAAAAAGATATTCATCCGCGAAATTTGTGATTATAACCTCATATTTCTATTGACTAATCTAAACTTTTAATGTATTGTAATTCGGTAATTGCCTACATTAAACATTATTCCTTCTTTTAAATTGCTGGTTTTTAAGCAGTTTTGAGTGAGAACTACTTTGCGTTGTTAGGTCTGTAAGGAAATTTTGTGTTGGACCGTGGATGTTAGCTTTGTATTTACTGATCTTGCGATCAGAAAATACAAAAATGATAAAGGATATCGAGATTGATGGCTTTATTAACCCTTACATTGTTGGAACAAAAAGCCTAGCCTTTGCAATCAGTTTACACACGGGCCAGCCAGTACATCTGTGCCATCTAACCAGATTTTATACTGTTGGTAGCTCAACTTTTGTATTTTAATATTAAAATCTCTAAAACAGTTATGAATAACCATTCCTATTCAAAGCTGGGCAAATCAATTGCAGTGATGGAGCAGGTTATGTGTTAACTAAACACAGGAAAAATATGCACAATGCCATTCTTTCCTGAAATCTTTAAAACCACACCTTTTGAAAAAAAGTTAATTAAAGTTTATTAAAAATTACTTAACTGTATGAATATATTTTTCAAACAAATTTCTATGCTGATGTTATTTAAGAGCTCACAATCCAAATAAACAAAAAGAAGAACTTTTTGTTTTGACATTTGCAACCCTAACCTGATAAGGGTTCTTTTTCATCCTTTGCAATTAAACTAAGAATCAGAATGACTTCAGTTAAGAAAGGAAATCAAGTTATATATAAAATTACTGTAGTTTATACAGAATTTATTTAGTTTGTGTTGGAAGATATAAGCTTATAAACACACTCTTGAATCTGTTCCTGAAACCAACCAGTACTGAGCAATGAGTGTAAAGTTTCTTGCTCAAGGGAACAATGACTTGCCCCTGATATGGTTTGAACTCATGCAGCAAGCAAATCCCTAAGGTTACTATTCAGACATGTAGACCAGCCACCACACAAATTTATTTGTGAGGACTAAATTTTGTTTGACATGGAATATTACCAACAAAATACATCAACACAAAGCACATTATCTAAATTTGATGTTTGCAAAACAAAGTACAAACTGACAATTCTGATCTCCCTCCATCTGTAGAGCTACCATGTCTTATTACTAACCTCATAGAGCTTATGAAACTTAACAATATGCATAGTAAACTAATCAACTACCTTTACAGCAGCAAGTGTGAAGAAGAAATTCCAGTGTACACCATATTCTGTCACATGTTCCTGATAGTTGGTAGATTTCACAGCTAGTACACGCACCAGACCTAGTGCCAACAATGGAACAGATGACTTCAAAGATTTCAGTAGTGATGGCACAACTCTGTACAATGAGAAATTGTCCAGTTATTTTTGCATTCAGTGCTCAAAAGGTCTTCTTTAATTCAAGAGCTGTTCATATACCAGCCATTTGATATAAACCACATTATTGTCCATACTTATAATATATTCTCTAATAAATGCTGCAAGTGTTTTACATTTTCCAAAAGTCAGCCAATAATTAAAGTACACACCACTTTAATTAACATAAATCTAATCTAATTTGCCTACTGTTTAAGTGATATTTTCATACTTGTTTATACATGCTAGAAGCACCAAATTTGTTAAAATTGTGCCAATTTCTGTGAATTTTTAACAAATTGCTTTCGTCTCTGTACATTGTAAGTCAGTCTTCTTTTCTTCTTTGACAAAAGGGGGAGTTTGTCAATATGTTGTACCCAATCTCACTATTTGGAGAAGTTTTTCTCTTCTAAAGTACAGATCACTTTTGTAAACTACTATAATCTCTAATTGATTTGTATATAAAGAGAAACAATTTATTAATTAAACATTCATTTTGTTATTATATAAAGCAATTGTTATTACATTATAAAAAACTTGTTCATAATCAAAGATCACATAAATTTGTATGCCTTTTATTACATTGTAAATCAAGATTCAATTTGTATATTAATTTGCACATATAAAATAAACAAATTATAGGAACTGAGTTATTTTTGCCACAAATATAAGTACAAGAAAGTTCCAGACTCTATGAAATAGTTGATACCATTCTTTTGCCTATTTTGCACATATATTTATTGTACATTGGGAAAAGAAATCAGCAAGAATTTGTAACAGAGTTACCAACGTCCCCCGCCTTGGGAAGTTTTATATGAAGCATAAAATTGAACTATTTCAAAAGATTGAGGTATGGACCTTGGGACATTCAGTCCAAAATTATGATCAATGCTAGATCTGCAAATGCAACAATATGTTAAAAAAATAAAATGAAACACGGAATTTAAAAATCTATCATGTTAAGCTTTGACCTCTAAGTGTGACCTTGACCTTGGAGGTAGGGGAGCAGGTGTTGTGCATGACATATCGTCTTATTATTGAGACTATTTGTGCCAAGTATTTTCAAAATCCCTTGAACTATGAAGAAGTTCTAGATCCGACACAAAATATACCCTATAACAGACTATGTTAGTTTTTGACCTCTAAGTGTGACATTGACCTTTGAGGTAGGGATGCAGGTGTTGCGCATGACACATCCTCTTATTATAGTGACTTTTTGTGCAAAGTATTTTCAAAATCCTTTGATCTATAAAAAAGTTATGGACCGGACACAAAATATACCCTGTAACAGACTATGTAAGTATTTGACCTCCAAGTGTGACCTTGACCTTGGAGGTAGGTGACAGGTTTTTGCACATGACACATCTTCTGATTATTGTGAACATTTAAATCAAGTATTAACAAAATTCCTTAATAGATAAGAAAGTTATAGACCGGACACGACATATACCCTCAAATAGACAATGTTGACCTTGAATGAGCAAGTGCGACCTTGACCTTGCAGGTAGGGGTCTGGTTGTTGCGCATAACACATCATCTTATTATAACAAACATTTGTGTCAAGTTATTTCAAATTCCCCTGATAAATGACAAAGTTATGGACCAGACACAAAATATACCCTGTAACAGACTATGTTAATATTTGACCTCCAAGTGTGACCTTGACCTTGAAGGTAAGTGACTGGGTTTTGCGCATGACACATCGTCTGATTATTGTGAACAATTATGGCAAGTATTTACAAAATCCCTACATAGATAAGAAAGTTATGGACCGGACACGACATATACCCTCAAATAGACAATGTTGAACTGAATGAGTAAGTGCGACCTTGACCCTGGAGGTAGGGGTCTGGTTGTTGCGCATGACACATCGTCTTATTATAATAAACATTTGTGCCACGTTATTTCAAATTCCTTTCATAAATGACAAAGTTATGGACCGGACACGAAAGTTGACGGACGGACGGACAGATGGACGTCCGGCTGAAATGGAATAAGGGGCCATTTCTTTTGTTATTTTCTAATGTTTAATAGAAGGCCAATGGCCCCTTACTCTATTGTTACGGAATGAACTCTATTGTTTTCTTTTGTTCTGTTTACAGTTAGATGGCCCCCTATCCCTGTTTGGTAGTGCGGACAGACGGACGGACAGGCGAACGGAGGAACAGGGAGCCTATTTCTATATCCCCCTTTTTTCTTCGAAAAGGCGGGGGACAACAAGCAGTCAGTTGTTTAAGTCTAAACCCTTTTTTGTATAGATTGTAAATATCATGTATAAAAATATTCTGACGATTAAAATATGTTTAAACCAAAGGTGTAGAAGCTCACCTGTCTGTGGATGTGATACCCCTAGCTTCTGGTGACACAACAGCATTTGTAATGAGAAATCCTCCTACACCAACATCCATCAATCCTGTGCCATATGTTTCTACTTTAGCAAAATTTCTTGGAAATATCTTAAAGTCCACAGCTAGGATTGAAAATGCAGTGATTACGTTTGCATATGCTCTATAATATGTAATAAAAGGTCTTCTATTGCTCATGTGAACATCTTTGAGAACCACTTTTTCTCTTACAGATCTGATTTTTGTCATCTTTAATTTCATGTTAAATATCAAAGCCAAAATCATGAAGAAACCAAAAAGGCACTGGAAGGAATACTGGCTAAATACTGTCATGGTAAGCTGTAGGGGAACTATCACTGCAATAAAATCTAACAGCAACCCAACCCTGCAAATACAAAACAAACAAAATTATAAATATACATGTACATGTATGTACTGTACATGTATGTACTACTTATATTTATTATTCAATGACTAAAATATCCTGAAAATAGTTGTACAATCATACTTATTTAATATCTTTTTACCCATTGTATATTATAATGCAATCATACCACAATGTCTAAAGGCAGGTCACATGCAACAATAGGCTATTAACAAATTGCTAGACAAAAGTTTTGACTGTATCAGAAAAAGAAGCTATGGCAACTTATTAATCTTGTATAGTCTAGATCAGTAGATTATTAAGTACAACAGTCATGTAATTTGGTGCTGGATTCATGATGATTAAAGGGACATTATTTTACAGTAATTTTATCCTTATTAACAAAACAAATTAGATAAGAGGAGTAGTTGTGGTCAGTGCTAGTTAAGAGTGTAAGGTATACTTCTGGACAGCTTCCACAGGTCATATGACGAGGCGGGCAGTAAGACAGGGCAACCCATACCAGGGCAGAACATACCTCTGTACAGGGCGAGCCATATTTTGGGACAGGGCGGACCATGACTAGAGAAGAGGCATACCATGCTTTAAATTCAAATTTAATATTGCTATTTCATTTCTTTTTTTATCTTTTGATATCAATATCATCCTAAACATGCCATATATCTAAGCATTTTAGTATTGAACAGATTTATATTGAAAAATTTAAACATCGATCTAGTTAAATATGTACTGATTAATCATGTGCACATGACATAAGGCGGACAGCAGACTTCCCGAAAGTTAAAAAAGACATTCGGTCTGACAAACCATGAAAATCTGTCAAACCGAAACGAAATCTGTCAGACCAAATAAAATTAATCAAAATCAAAGGAAAACTTGTGTTTGTATTTCTAAGACACTTTTAGGTTTTAATTTTTTCGCAATAAAAATCGGCACAGTCTGTACAGTTCATTTTCATCTCCTCCCTCTCATACACCAACGATTTACGGTCCTGCTTCCATTTTTCATTAAATTTTGTCTCAGATCTATTCTTTTCATCATTATACTGCTGTACTGCGTGCTCCGCTGACGTAGATTTTGGTTTTTCCCATGTTTGGCACCTATAGTGACGCAATTTTGTATACATGCGACTTGGATAAAAGCCGGACAGTCGGACCGATCCGGAATAGAAAAACCTTCGGACCTAATCAATATTTATAGGACATGTCTGCCGGACCGACGTATTTCGGGAAGTCTGGGACAGTGGATTAATATAATTTTACATAAATTTATTATCATATTGTCTTTTTTGTATCATATTGTTAAATAAAGGTTTTCAGTATTAGCAGCATTACTGTCTTATTATTTAACAAACAATGACTAATTGGTCAATTACCACCTGATTAAATGTCCAACTGGATGCTGTTATTTATAAATTCATTACAACATTTTGTTTAAAGTTATAAACTGCTTAAGTTTAATTAATAATATGTATACATATATATTTATAATGAAAAGAAAAAAAGAAATATCAATATTTAAATGTTTATATTACATTAAATCACAGATCATCTTGTCTTGAGTCATGGTCTTCCCTGTCCCAAAATAAGGTTCGCTCTATCCAAACATACAGTCCGCCCTGTCTCACGGTCCACCTTGTCCAATATATCTCTCATTATGTGCACATAATTCTTTCCACACGGTACGGTTGAAGGTAAGACAAAACATCCATAAGGTACAACATTTTTATACCATTTTCAAGGGGAATAATTAGTTAATAAAAAACTGCAAAAGATGAATATAAATCTGCTTCTGTTAGTTTTAAGTCCATATATGGAAGCATTTCGGGTGGATAAAATTAAAAGGACCTGGAAAAAAAGTTTGCTAAATTGCTTTGACTGTTATATTACTACAATGTGCAGTTTTGTTTCCTGTGTCTCGTTCTTTTTCAGCGGTTTAGAAAGTATTGTATAATGAACCCTGTACCATGATAAGTATTGTATGGTGAGCTGAGCGTATCATTACACCCTCTAACTTCTCGTCCTCTAAATATGATGATGCTTTTGAGATATTTTTACTTCAGTGCCTGACGAACAACATTTTGCAACATGCATTATTTCATTGAACTAGAGATACGACAATGTTTTAGTGAAATATGTAAAGAATCAAAGGTTGAACTTGAGTTTAACTAAGTTTTTACCACACTTTTTCTGTAAACTTCGCCAACCCTGGAATAACAACGACACTTGCATCTCTAATGTATACTGGTAAAAGACATGCGATCCCAGTAACTGCGATATGCAATGCATCTGTACCATTCGTTCCACCTATAAATGCTTCGTGTTCGTCTTTGTACGTCATCCTTTAATAATATTTTATTCAGTTAATTCATTGACAACTTGCAGAAATCACATTTTTTAAGTCTGTATCATCAAGACGCTTGAATATCTACGTCGCAAAGATCAGGATGATGTTTTAGTACTAAGTTGCTGACGAATAAAATATTAAACGGCACTTTATTGCCCAGGCCAATATCAGGACATATTGCCTGCTTTTTAATGAATGATATTAATTAGCTTAAGAATAACGCTAACTTGTCATTGTCCTTAGGGATTAGTATAAAAGTATCACTTTATATGTAATATAGATATACATTTTGTACATGTATAGAGAAAATTGCATTCACCCGTCTGCAAAAAGGCGCACTTTGTAAAATAATATCATGTCCCTCAACTATATCTATTGCAAATCTACGCATGATCGGGCCAATATTGACCACTGCAAATATGAGATCAATTATACACATGTAAACTTATAAGAATTGCGCGTTTCCATAAAGTAATATACAATTTGACATCACCCCAACATTATGCATGTTGTTAGTCCAACTAATTGTACCGTGCGAAGATATATTTTGCGTTTTTGTGTATGGGCAATATCTCTCTTGTAGCGTGATTATGCCCAGAACAAACATATTTTAGAATCAATATATTTTGGCTAGCCATGTTATCTGATTGCTGTCTTTTACTGTATAAATTTGTCCGCTTTATATTCCACAAAGGCTAAAAACGCGTTATGCAAAGTACAGGTCATGAAGAATCCATCATAGTATACGTAATGTCCAACTTTTTTAGCTGCGTCACGACAAAACCAACATAGTGGGTTTGCGACCAGCATGAATCCAGACCAGCCTGCGCATCCGCGCAGTCTGATCAGGATCCATGCTGTTCGCTTACAAACTCTTTTACTAGCAGAGAAACTGATAGCGAACAGCATGGATCCTGATAAGATTCATGCTGGTCGCAAACCTACAATGTTGGTTTTGTCGTGACGCGGCTCATTTATTTCCAGAGTTTAACACTGTTTATTCATCAATTTCAAATTGTGTAAACTTTCCCACTCTTGAACAGTGTTAAACTCTGGAAATGTCTGCGCTCGTCATTCTTCAATCGCATTAATTAATATGTCTTATGACTTTAATAGTACGTACGCTTATCACGTTGATGTTGTTTAATTACAAATGTGTTGTCGCTTAATTTTGCTGTGTTTGCAACATCTGCAGTGTTAATTCTGAGCATATGTCAGTTAAAATACCTTAAAAGTCTTCGTAGTATTACTCAGATTACCGTTAATAAACACGATTTAACTTTTGGTTATGTACCCAAATTTATTGACCGTGTGCGTTGAATTTGTGTTTGATTTGTAATTAAATAAATGAACTATAATATCATTTCTCTCAGCTATATATTTTGAAAATGTCAGCATGATCAGGCAAATATTGAGCAGCGTATATGACACTATTTATACATGCACATTTATAAGATTTGTTTTAAGTGTATATGTACATGTATTCTGCCGGACATATAATGTATATATGCGGCCATGGTGTCAGAAACCCAGGTATAAATACTAAATTTAATACTTATATTTGTTCAACAAATTTCATTCACGTATCAATACAGACCGATTCAAGATTGAAACAGAGCCATGTAAACTACGCTTTATTCATTTGCCTTCAGTAACCATGGTAACTTCTCGATGGAATCGATTTGTTTTTATTTGTTTGGCTCGTCAGACCAAACAAATAATGGTAGTGAAATTTCAGACTCTAATGCTGTTAATTGCAAATGCCGAAAGTAGTCCGCTTTTTTGAAGCGGATACTTCTCTTTATATGTACACTAACGCAGAATAATTCAGGGGAGATCACTGCGTAAAGATGGTCAAATGACAGGCGCATTAATTTTCAGGCAAAAGGCGCATTAATTTTCGAGCAAAATAATTCCCGAATGGTCGAAGATTTCTAATATTGTTTTATTCTTTATAGATATACATGCTTATAGTAAGCTCCGGTGAGCGGCGTCGTCTCTTATGGAATGCTTTTTATTTTGGCCTATGGAAGGAGCTGTTATTATTAACAGTTAATGTCATGTTGTTAAAATTACATATGTGTTAAACAACAGTGAGCGTCGTTACAAACCCTAATTTAGAATAATATGGGTTTCTTAAGGCCATTAACATATAAATTCACCGTGTCCGAGGGGTTTGCGCGCTCGCCTAGGAAGCGGGAAGTCTGGAGTTCAAGTTCCAGATAAGGCACTCATTTTTTTCAAATTGTTTAAGTCAAATAAACATTGGATAGAATATCAGTATTGCAATTAGTCTTATAGCCAATTTACTAAAATTAAAACGATGAAAAGCATTGGTGGCACTATACAAAAACAAATTGGTTTATAATCTCACAACCTGCACCTTTCTTACATTCTGAGGCCCAAACAAATTAAGCGCCTTCTGTGCTTTGATTGTTTTTTTTGCAGGTCATATATTTAATTTTCAGTACACTAGTTAGCGGATGACGTTTACTAGCAAACACAGTTCTGTTACGTTACTTCTTTTAATAACATGGAACTTAATTTTTTTTAAATTGGACACATGAAAAAGATAATATGAGCCGCTTCACGATAAAACCATCATAATGGGTTTGCAACCAGCATGGATCCAGATCAGAATCCATGCTGTTCGCTTACAGACCCTATAACAAGTAAAGAAACTGACAGCGAACAGCATGGATCCTGATCAGACTGCGCGGATGCCTGCGCTGGTCTGGATCCATGCTGGTCGCAAAACCATTATGCTGGTTTTGTCGTGACGCGGCTTATATGTTTTGCGGAAGATCTTCTTTTTCTTATTTGGGAAATATTTTTTATGAAAATATTCATTTACATTAAATAACTCGGTCAATACAAATGTTTTAATAAATTAAAGTGACCATCATAGTGTGTATGTAAGGTTCCATATTTCATTTCATAGATGGCTATAATAAAAAATAAAAGAAGCTAACACAATTTTTTTTTAAAGATTTATATCAAAAGAGACAGTTCAAAGACGAAAAGATAAGAAAATAAAAACATAATATTTACAATAAATTTAAGTGATTTAATTTAGAAAAAATACAAACCGCAACAATAAGTATTATATAGTCCTAAAAAGGATTATGTTTTTCATTTAAACGACGGAAAATACTTTCAATTGAATATTTCTTAATCGGAAATTCATTTATTTTAAACCCTCCAGCTTTTCAATTCAACACTTCTTTTATTCAATGGTCACCAAAAGACAACTAAATCTCTTCTTGTTAATCACACATCGTTTTTCTAAATCTAATATGTACCAGTTGTTTTAATTTTTTTTACTCGTGTCTTATATATAACAGTCATTCCTTCATAAAATCTTAAATGAACAGAAACAAAAAAGAACAAAAAGATATGACTTCTTGTAGCTACATTTCGGTAGAATATTTTTGTTTTTAACCTTATTGGTAAATTTTAAACATAAGTTTCAGTAGTCAATTACAAATCTTTTCAGATTATGTAAGTCTACTTGAACAAAGTCTACAAAAACAAAAGTTAAAAATCTCACACATTGATGATAAAAGTACATGGTATTGCTTCAAAAGATTAAAATGATTTAATTATCTACATTTCGGTAGAATATTTTTGTCTTTAATCTTATTGGTAAATTTTATACATAAGTATCAGTGATCAATTACAAATCTTTTCAGATTATATAAGTCTATTTGAACAAAGTCTACAAAAACAAACGTGAAGAAATATAAGTTTAAAATCTCACACATTGATTATAAAAGTACATGGAATTACTTCAAAAGATTAAAGATCCAAAAGATTCAAATATCTACATTTCGGTAGAATATTTTTGTCTTAAACCTTATTGGTAAATTTTAAACATAAGTATCAGTAGTCAATTACAAATCTTTTCAGATTATATAAGTCTATTTGAACAAAGTCTACAAAAACAAAAGTTGAAAATCTCATACATTGATGATAAAAGTACATGGTATTTATAATACTAAGCCTCGCTTCTGTCTGTCCTAAGAATCTGCACTGACGATGTAACTTCATTTGAAACATTTATGAACCGGATTAAAATAAATAAACGAAATGGTAGACCTGGTTTTAAATAAAAAGAAAAACATATAAAACAGAAAAAAAATTCAAAAAGAAAATTCAAAAAGAAAGATTCAGTTATAGGTCTTGTTGTATTTCAATATTGCTTAATTCATAAATAGTCACGCTGGTTAACTACTACCAATTTTTTGCTGTCTGCCCTGTAATGGTCAGGAAAATGTTCAACAAAATTAGTAATATATTGATAAAATATTGGGCAAAGTTCTATTCCGTTCTCGGCCTTTAAACATTTTTATTTTTTCCTGTAGGGATATCTGCCGTCATCATGTTCATTAGGATATCTATCGGATTCTGTATCTCCTTGGTGCTCTGGTTCACCTACATCATCACCCTCCGTTGTGTCTCCATCATCTTCACGGGAAGGTCGAGTTCCATCATCTTCAGGATACTCACCATTCGGGTAGTGACTAGGGTCTCTTTCTCCATGAGAATCGGATGTATCTTTGTCGTCAGCGTAAGCTATGTCATCTGATTCACCACCTCCTTTGACCGGATGTTTGCCACAATGATCGCAAGTGCACCGGGCAATAGATTGCCAGGCTACCATTTTGTTCTCAAGGTCAAGGTACCCTCTCTTTACTATGCCTTTCTCTAAAAGTAGAAGATATGTCACTGCTGATTATCATCATGAATAGTAATGATAATATAAAATTAATCACACCACTACTTATGACGCTTTTCAATATTAAACAAGTTGTATTTCAACGTTTTATAAAATAACGAATACTGTTAGTGTTAGGGATACTTAGGCAAACAATGACAAAATATTAAAATGATTTTATGTACTCAAATCACGCTAAAATGACATTTTTTAAGTCCCAGCATGAATTTCTGTATATTTTCTAGATATTTAGGGTTTGAAGCGTGAATGTATTCATATATGTAGAACAAAATTTAGACCCCGACAAAATCAATCACCGAGTAGTTTTAAAACAAGTCATGTGACACTAACAAACCCAGGAAGTTACAATAACATATACTAGGGATATTGTATGACTGAAACAAGTGTAAGTTATTCATTTGACATGTACTTTAACGTTTCAAGAGTTCACTGTAACAAGTATTATGAAATCTTAAGCTCTAGATAACCTGACCCACTTGGATCAAGTTAGGAAACCAACGTTTTATTCTTTATAAGGAGAAAAGTTTTGTTCTTGTGACAGTCTAGTGTTTTAATTTTGAGGACATTTACAGAATAATGAATGAAAAATTCAAAACTAAGAAATGAAAATTTTGCCTGTTTCTCCCTTTAATAGATATGCTGGAAACAAAAGAAACAACAGAATTATATGAAAAATTCAGACTGGCTGTTGTTGAGTCTGTTCATGAGTTTAAATGTAAAAAAGTGCCGCTTCTCTCAAACAATCTTCAACACATAAAGTGCTTGATTATAAACTTTAAAAAAATAAACTATACAAATTTATATATCACAAGTTCTTTACAAGCACAGCACATTGAACTCCTGTTATACTTGGACGTTTTGAAAGGTAAATATCTAGCTAAGACTTGTCATACACGTAAAAATAAGACATAAATTTACAATACTTTTCATATTTGATTGTGATATTTTATAATGACAGTAATTTTAGGTAGATAACAAAATTTTACCCATTTTCGTCAACGGCATCTGTTTTCTTGTAGTCATTTTGTCATTTCCATTACATACCGCATCTGTGAGATAATAGAGTACTTCATAATTATTAATTGACACTAAATTTATTGAAGCATTCTTATTAAATATCAAGTACACTTATATTATCTGAAAAGATTTGTAATTGATTACTGATACTTATGTTTAAAATTCACCAATAATGTTAAAGACAAAAATATTCTACCGAAATGTAGATATTTGAATCTTTTGAAGTAATACCAAAATCTGCGAAAAATACGAAGCATATTTCTTTATCATACGAATACAAAATGATCAACATTTAATATTCTACCACCTTTTTAAAACAAGAAGTATCTTTTAACACCCTACTCAGCCGAATAAAAACTTTTTAACAAACAAAATTATGTTATTTCTAAGTTTTCAATAGAAACAGAAATGTTTCAAGCACCTGTATGTAAGTACTGTTTTCGCCAAAGAGTTTTAACATCTTTCTATCGGTTCAAAAGATACAGACCGGACACGAATTTTGAGATTCATACAAAATAACTAAGTGTGACCTTGATCTTGACATGATGAATGTCAAACATGCGCTCATCGTCTCATTAAAAATTAAAATTTCTGCCAGGTGGTTTCAATCTCCATCCAACGGTTCAAAATATTCAGAACGGACATGGAAACTGTTAACAGACGGACGACCAGGTACATAACAATACTCTCCGTTATACTCTCGGGCGTATAAAAAAGAACCCATAAACAGTCTTAACCACATTATAAACCACAGAACAAAATGCATTTACCAAATGGATCCTTTTGCATTGTGCCCATTTGCATCATGTTATTGTCGGAGATACGTTTTGCATGTTTAGATACTACTTCCTTCAGGCGTCTCATTTTACAAACATCCTCTTTTAGAGTGTCAACGGTCTCACCATTTCCAGTAAACGACTGGTCCTGTTGTCTACACATGCTCTTCATCTTTCGGATACATGCGTTCCTTTTACCACAGCCATGTAAAAGTTTAGCATAGATTCCTTCGTTAAATGGAAACCCTGTCTTATTCATCCTGTAATCATTCAGTCGTTGTTGAAATGATTCATCATTCATCCAGTCAAATCTTACCGATTGTATGTCTTGTTTCAAAGCATCATGTAAATGCATAAGCATGTTCTCGAAACACGTGTCATAAAATTCTGGATAGAAAAACATTAGCTTGACTGCCAGCGAGGATGTTGTGTCCGAAAACTTTGCAATCATTTCCTTTACTTCTTTACCAGCAAGATCCATATACTGATACTGAGTTTGTGCTGACATTTGCTTGAATCTTTCTAGTGTGTTTGCTACTCCACATACCTCTTTAGCAACATATTTCTTAGCAATTTCTTGTTTATGATTGCGTACAAGGGAAATCATTTCATTTATAGTTGCATTCATTGCTCTGACACCTGTCAGTTCGCCAGCAGACGTATACCCTAGAGAACTTAACTCCGCCCGAAGTCTCTCAGCAATGTTCGATAGTTGACCTTCATCCTGTCCAAAGTAATTCATAGTTTAGTTATTTGCAAGTTATCATTTTTTATTACCACGATTGTAACTTGTTTCTTTCTTGAAGCGTAAAATTTACGTCCTATTTCAATTGTTCGACTTTAAATTGTATAATATCGTATGCATTTATATTTAATTATTAAGTAAATGTTAATATCACATTTGTACTTTATTGTACAAATTATTTTGTTGATTAATGAATTTGTTTGTTTTGTTTTTTTGTTATTGTCATCAAAAAAAGCTGTTTATCGGTATAACGAAGATTGTTAAAAAATAATGAAACTAAGCAAATACCTATCACGTGATACACGAACTATTTGAGATACACTATTCACATGCGTAAAGTGTAATTGTTTCTAAACATTCACTTTGAAGGCCAAGTAAACGTGGAAAATGTTTCTAAAATATATATACTATTTTATTTTCAATTAAGCAGGACAAAAATGAACACAATACTTTGAGCGGAGAAATAAACAGGCAAATCGTGAATGGGCAATTAAAACACTACGAGACCAGCAAAAAGGACACAATCTGTATAGATGATGTCACACGTAATTTTGTCTGTGATAAAAGTTAAGCATACTAGATACATGTCCCGAAAACAAACTCTATGACGGAAAAACATCTATGAAAATGTTATCTTGAAAAAACTAGGAAAATATATTTTCAAAACAGCGACTAAAAACGGGGATGGATAAAATTAATATTATATTCAATTTTGGTATGACAAAGCATCGTCGCATAAGCTAGACAATTTGAAAACATTTTTAGAAACAAAACAACAACAACAACAAATGTTCTTAACTATCCTGTAAATCGTACTTGTCTGTACAACATACAATGCTCTTGGGACAACACTAGTTAAGAACCTAAAGGATATACCTATTTCAGATTAACGAAACTGCTATAACAAGTATAGAAACTGAAAGCGAACAGCATGGATCCTGATCAGACTGCGCGGACGCGCAGGCTGGTCTGGATCCATGCTGGTCGCAAACCCATTATGTTGGTTTTGTCGTGACACTGCTCAATTGTGGATAAAACTTTTGAAAAAGGGTGCATAACTATTGGAGTGACTGCTTTGTATCATTTAAAACGGTTACTTGAAGACTTGAAGTGAATTTGGTAAATTTGATGTATTGCATTTAAATATACGACCCTAGTTTCATAATTTTCTGAACATCTTCGTATACGTGAAATAAATATTCTCTATATTATATCTGTTTTTGATTTCCATAAAATATTGGAAAGCATATGACAATAAACAACCAATGTATCTGAAAAAATGAGATGAAATCTAACACAGTGAGACTTGCCAATTATACCTTAGAACACATTTTTGTTTAATAAGAAAATATCTTACTTTCATTTCTTGTACATAGCGTTTGATCAAGTCTAGAAGTCGTCGGTAATTGATAACACTTTCTTCATTCGCATCACCCCATGTGTTTTCACCGTTTAACCCTTGAAACTCATTCAGTTGACTTTTTACCCATTCTTTAGCTATTTATAAACATGTTTTCATTTTATAAACATTCTTTATTAGTGGCGTTAATAAATCATTACGTGCCTGTTATAGTTTGCAATCATTTAGTTATTGGCCAATTACATAAACCATCTTTTGCTTTTTTTTGCTTTTCTTTGCAATAAGTACACTTATCGTGTGGAGCATTTTGTAAAGGCAATTTAACTTTGTTTTTATTTCTTAACTTTTACGACAAATAGTTTTACATTCAGCGCCTATGTATTCAGGTAGTAGTCATCTAGTATGCTCCACAAATATTACTTCAATGTTATAAAACTTATGTTTGCCCTTACTAAAGAAGAAAAAAAAAGGAAAACATTATGTGTCATACTTTTTGGGCTTTAGAACAACTTTGTGAGACTTGAAGTTAAACAAATTTTGGTAAACTAAATTCCTAGTATCTTGTTTTATGTGTAAATTATTATTACCATTTTCATTTTCCCTGGAACAATCATCAAGGTAAGATTCCTTCGGAAGTCCTTTAATATAGGCTCTCATTATTTTAGTAAACATCTTTCCATATTTTCCAACTACATCATAGTCTTTTTCATACTCTTCATTCCATTCAGGAGACATTGCCTAACGGAGGATAATAACAAATAGTCAATATCTGATTTTCCAGTATTTCTTTGTCACTAGAGATTAAAACATTTAATTGTGTAAAGATATTAACAGTATATGCATACAATGTATAGTTTGAAATGAGATGCTGTCTTGTACATTACTTTAACACCGAATTTTATGGTCGTTAAATCTGACTTGAAAATTAACATGAAAACATATGATAATAAGGAAATAATTGTGACCATATTATATTTGCCATTTTGTTTGCAAGAGTTTACTCCCTTGAATTTCTCACTCAATTGCCATACGACCTGTTCTGCAATATTTTTCTGTTCAATTCGACCATTGAAATTTACCTTACCATCTATTATCTCATTCAAACAATTTGCTTGCATTCAACAATTTAGCATTTTGATAATGAGTCGTGTATTTTTTTCTTTCAAATTTACATAAGCATAACAGAAACTGTCCCATATTCTTCCTATCATGAAACTTACCCTTTGTCTAAACATTTGCATAGCATGTTTGAACCTCCTTGGTTGACCATACACCCCTTCAGTCCGCATGTGATTCATGTAGAGTAATGTAACGTCATCGTCTTCGGTTTCCATTGGGAGCAAATCGCAAGTAGGCTCTATAAAATAAAATGTGAGTGGTTTTACTGCATTGATAGTCATAGTATGATTTATCCATTAGTAAAGGCGTTAAGCAATTATAGACATTATTTTTGTATTCGTCTGTATTTTTAACTGTGAAATATCACAAGACGAAAACATTATTGATAGTATTTTAGAAAATACATATGTATTTTTTATTTTTTGTTCTGCACTTCAAGTTGTAGGAGGACGTAAGGTCAAGGTCATGTCAAAACAACATTGAGAAAAACAATATATTGACAATTAAATTCTACTAAATAATAAGCACCTCATATTGAAAGTTTAGCGTATTTTATGTGGCAGTTGTTGCATTATCTTATTTCTTTTCATACAGAGAACTAAATTATTGAAGCCATCAAGAGACTTTAAGAAAGATTATTGTACGCTTAATTTAACAACACGAGCTATCCGATTGTTTTGAAATTACTGTGGGTGTAGTATGCGATAGATTATTAATATCTTCCATTGTCTTGCTTGCTTACGTAAACTTTGAGTACTTTTAATTTGTACTGATAGTAAACGATGTTTCTAATTTCCAAAACAAAGTAACATACCCGTGACTGTTTGAATGGAGCAGTTAAAGTTGATATCAAACGTAAGATAGTTGTTACAGAAGTTTGTGTCACCTTGAACCTCCCGTAATGGATCCAACATACCCACCAAACGGTACATACCTGCACAATTTATATATGTTAACTATAAATACTAACCTGATAAATACCAATTATTAAAAACCTGTAAAGTGTGCTCAAGAAAAACGCTTTTAGATAAAACAACTAAATAGATGAATCACTTTTTATAAGTAAAAGCACCATAACTTTAATAACGGGTTTCACATATTGCTAATTGTTAAGAATCATGAGTATATTTTTTTTTCAAATGAAAATGACTTGTCAATAGTTATTCTCATCTCCTTGAGAATTTTAGAACTTGTCCTTCACATTTCTTTTACCAGAAACATAAATTGAAGTGGTAACCTATGTAGTAAGTATAAAATCTTGAACGGTATGATATCAACAGTGTATATCTTTAATTTGTTCTTCTAGAAACAACAATTATTGAATCGCATCGGTATTGCGACAGGCCTGCCATGGGTATGCCGATAGAAATTACTTTTGTACACCGTTCGGGTACAAATCTGTGATAAAGTAGTTACATCTATCCATTAAATATTTTTTTTAATATTTAATAAACAGTGCTAAAACAAATTAATTACCACAGTGTGTACGGCCGTGTTCTCCAATCAACTTAGTGAAATCACTATTTTCAAGGTCTGCATCTGAAAGATTGATTAAGTTAAACTTATACATAACTAGTGCACAGGCCGAATAACTCTTTATTGTCTATACACTTATATGTAGATTTTAATAGCAAAAATGAGTATGAAAATTGATACGTTTATTAACATGTATATATGTACATGTATATATGACGGTTAGTGTCATAATTAAAAAAAAAAAAAAAAAAAAAAAAACGGATTCAAAACTTGCAAAATATGCACTGTTACTTTTTCATTATATTTTTCATAATATTTTCATTTGGGACTTAAAATACTTTTTTATATAAATATTTTAAGTCAAAGCTTTCATTGAACTGTTTGATTTGATTACAGAGGACACTAAACGATATACATAATCCAATACGATTTAGATATATCATGTCACCGCGCTTTTTGTTCGTTCAGTGGATTATTTAGACAGGCAGACAATTTATTACAATCAAATAAGGCTTATAAGCCCAAGCATATTTACGTACAGACAGTGCATATGGTCATATACAAAACGTTATACACGTTGAATTAAAACGCGTCCGATCTCATCCTAGTATTGATCTGACAGTGTTTGCCTCAATCAATTTAAGAGACAGCATTTATATTAACTAAATTAAATTATAAA
The DNA here is from genome assembly GCF_026571515.1 of Ruditapes philippinarum. Classification (NCBI taxonomy): domain Eukaryota; kingdom Metazoa; phylum Mollusca; class Bivalvia; order Venerida; family Veneridae; genus Ruditapes; species Ruditapes philippinarum. The sequence continues at coordinate 112,749 of NW_026853675.1, read as the reverse complement.
TAATAATATTCATAGATTTCATATCAGGTATAAAACAGTATTTTTAAATTGTAAATTAATTGCCTTTTAAATAAATAAATAAAATAAATAAATAAATAAATAAATAAATAAATAAATAAATAAATAAATAAATAAATAAATAAATAAATTGAATAAATAAATAGATAAATAAATAAATAAACAAATAAATATTTTTGAAAGGTGCGTTTGTCTCATACATACACTTGATACATTGCGGATATCCTAAAATTTCGTCAGCAACTCCGATGGTTGGTAGTAGATTGTTCTTTTCACATTCTTGCCTGTTTGGGAACGGTTTTGTGGCGGTGATGCTTTCAAGAGGAGATAGAAATCCGACAACAAAGAAACATTCATCAGTTTCGGTGGAAGGTAATGGAGAAGCTGTAGCAACAATCTGGTAAAAAGTTCACATACGTTTTCATCTGTTTCAAGTTTAATTACATGATGAATAAGATGTAACTCAAAATATATTTTTTATTTAGATATTCACAATGATTAATCCTGTCTTCTGTGTCATTAAACTTTATCAATATTTGACATTTTAAACGCAGAAAAAAAATGGAAATACATTTTTGCCTGATGAAATCTTGACTTTATGACATCACAAGTTATTTCTCCTACATGTGTATATTTAAGGCTTACCTCCACATTATGTGTCACCATCATATCACCGATAATATTTGCGAGGGATTTGCGTCCAGGAGTCTCTGTTACTTCTATTGTGGGAAACATACTTGGATCAACATCCATAAGTCCACCATCGAATGTTAGGCCTAACTTTACGTCAACTACAACAAACGATAGTACATTTACTTACATTGTTCGGACAACAATTTTATCGTTTTCCCAATTTCCATCATTAGTTCACTATATTTTATTTTGTACTTATTTCATACGCAAATTCTTAAATACAGATATAACATATATCTATACAGTTATACGTGTGATACTTGTGATGTATGGGAAACTTTATTAGTCCCCTAACGGACTATCATTCCCCTCGAGAGCTGTTTTCATTGTCGTCCGCTCCGGTATTGGTCTATTCAATAGATATTGTCAAGTTTGAATCTTTTCCATTGCCAGTGTTTATCTAATTTAGATTTGAACTCATTAACGTTCTTTGATAAAACTATTTCACTGGGAAGTAGGTTCCATTCGTTTACGACTCTATTAGAGAAGGAATTTTGTCTTATTGCCTTTAGTGGTCTTAACTTTTCTAATTAATAAATATGTCCTCAGATTTCATGATTTGTAACAGATAATTTGAACAACTTTTCATAGTCAAAATCGTCTATTACGAAAGCCTAATAGTGTCAAATAAGATAAAAAAATAAAAATGCAAAGGCGTTATAACGCGAATAAATTTAAGGCGTTATTACGCGAATCAAAAGGCGTAATTACGCAAATCAAAATGCGTAATAACGCGAAAAAGGCGTAGAAACGCGAATAAAAAGCGTTATTACGCGAAAAAGGCGTTGTAACGCGAATCAAAATGTGTAATAACGCGAATAAAGGCGTTATAACGCGAATCAAAATGCGTAATAACGCCTTTATTCGCGTTATAACGCCCTTTTTCGCGTTATTACGCCTTTTGATTCGCGTTATAACGCCTTTATTCGCGTCATTACGCCTTTTGATTCGCGTAATAACGCCTTTATTCGCGTTTTAACGCCTTTGCATTTTTATTTTAATTTTATTTGACACTATTAGGCTTTCGTAGTCTATTTTGTGAATAAGTTTAAAAACTTGTATCATATCTCCACGTTGACGTCTGTAATCAATAGAAAGCCTTTAATTTTTGTTCATATGTGAGTACTCTTAGTTCAGGGATGATTCTTGTAGCTCTTCTTTGGGTATTTTCCACTAATTGTTTATTTTTCTTTGTTACAGGGTAATAAATGATATTTCCATAATCAGTGATTGGTCTTATAAGACCTTTATACAATAAAAAAAATTGCATCTTATCCATGTGAATAAAATTTCTTTTCAGCAAACCGATATGAGAGTTTACTTTATTAACATTAAAATTACATATCAAAAATTGCGGGTTGGATATTACCTTAAACCTGCTAAATTCGTGTAATGGATTTATTATGTTTTGAACGCTAGTGACCAAGAATTATCAAATCGGTGCCATCCGTTTAAGGTATAGAGAATCTTGCCGAATATCAGACAAACCACGCCCTCAGAACCAACTTTTGATGTCGTAGTAAGAACACTCTTAAGCTATTTACTTAATGTTTAGATATTAGAATATTTAAACTCTTAATGACGGAGGACCAGTTTTGTTGTTGTTGATGATGATGTTGGTAGTTTAATTAAGCAGACGAGATATGTTTTTTTTATCTAAAGAGGTTTTAAATTTTTAGTGCAAAATGGAATTGAATAAGCAACAAAAATATTCTTTTCGCAACTATGACTGAGAAATATAAAGTGTGACCCCTTTGGTACTAATTTACTTTCAAAGGTTATATCAATATTAAACTTAGATCCTTGATTCATGTGGTTTGTATTGTCATCATTTTAGCGGTTCTAAATAGATTTATCATATAGCTTTTACAAATTGACTTTTGAAATAAAATTTAAAGTATTATAACGGCAACTCAAATATTCATCTCCGCTAGCTTTATGTATAATAAAGCAAAGGAAAACATTCTTTATATTATTTTACATTGACAGTTTAAAACTATATAAGATTAGCATATATAAAATTAGGAAGAAATCAGAAATGAAAACTTACCACCACCATAACTCTGCACCGAAAAGATGCAATATAGAAAGCAACAAACACTGCCAAGAAGGCATAAATTACTTCCATCCATATTAGTTAATTCTAAAGCTTCACAACCTATTCTAACCTTCTCGTTTATGAAATGTCGCCGAAGTCTTTATTTATCCCTTTAATTTGTAATCTCTGACGCAGGTAGCTGAAAACGAGACTGACTCCAGAAAAAGGCAAACTTAAAAACATATTTGTTTCCAGAAGAACTAATTATTGATAATTAGAATCTTTCCATATGATTAATAAACAGAACAGAAGTAGCAATATTCCGCATCCAAAAATGCAAATAAAAATTATAGTAATAAAATGGTGAAAATGAAATTAGTGAATGACAATATGCTGCAAAAAAGAAAAATACTCCAAAAAGAATATAAATTGATTTTTTAAAATTAATTTATTTTTTGTTGACGATCAGACGCTGCTTAATTATTTTGTTTTAAATATACTCCTCTAGCTTAAAAGTTTGAGCCACATAATGAAACAATTGATTGTATATTATTATTTCAATATCGGTGAATATGTAATGCCCTTGTGGTCCGAATTCCGCAAGTGATTTTAGAGTCTTTCCTGTGAGGAAACTATCCGGCTAGCTTACGGAACTTCGATGGTTATATTCAGGTGCCCGTTCGTGCCTGAAATATTGCACGGAGGGACACCTGAGGTCTTCTCCCACTAGTAAAGCTTAAAAGTGCCAAATGACCTTTCCAATGTTAGTGCGACGTAAAAAAGTATATATAATATGTATTTCATGATATGTACGTTTTTACGGTCACAGTATACCTGATTTGACGAGCAAAGTTATACAATATTTACTTATTATCATAATTTTACAATAAAAGTTATGTTTTATCGAGTGATAAAACAATGCAAAAGTTCGATTCTTAAAAAAAACAAGAAAAAAAACAACAAAAAACAAATGAGTACCAAATTATGAGCTACGTTATATTTTGCCTATTATCTAGCTATAGCAACGACAACATCATTATGGAAAAACAGAATTTGAAATTCTCTTTCTAAAATTTAGAACATCTTAATACTTTAAATGGTTTCTCTTTATCTTCCAAATACAATCACGAACTAACTATAAATCAAGAATTATAAGATATCTACTAATTGCTTTACGGCAACCAACCAGCTCATGTTTGACAGGAAATATCTATAATTCATAATGTATCCTTTGTTCTTTTAAAAGTCTTTAACATTTGCCAAAAGCTCTTACTCTGGTCGTGACTTTGGGATTGGTGATGACTGGCAATTTTTGCCTGTGAAGTATACTATGAAGAACTGAACTGTCTTAATTGACAAATTTACCTTTAATTGTTTTTATAACGTCATTAACATTATCAAAGCTCATAGTTTGTTTTCGCATTGAATTCATGTTATTATTTTTTATTTATACATGCATAAACAATATATAAAACTTCTATGCTTTTCATTTCATAACAAATAATATGTTAATTTTATAGTTTAATACTGAAAGTATTCATCGTTTAAAATTAGAAATATCATTCAGATCATACAGATCTAAGAGAATTCCTTCCGAAAATAGCAAAAAAATAACAACAACGATAACAAAACAACAAAGAAAGTTGATTATTATGCATCTGCTTACCATTTTTAATTTGAATATTTCTATATAATGAATGGCAGAAATAAAGTTATAAATGATAACTATGTTTTTATTGTCCTATGTTTCTTGTAATCTGCATTGTTGTTTTTAAAACCAAGGTTTTCTGATTTGTTGGTTATCTAAAAAATTGCTATCATCAAATTATTAAAGGATTCATGAAATTCCTTAATTTCAAGAATATGCAATTTCTTCATCTTTTGTCACAAAAGACAAACTTCGTTTGAAATTCTCTTTGATTTCAAAAGTTGTGATGATAACTGCCTGATATTTTATAACATGTTAGTTAAGAGTTGTACTACAGTATTCAAAAATAACTAACTGTAAACTTGAAAAAAAAAAGAACATATTGACAATAACTTGAAATATAGAACAAAGACTCAATTAAAATAAAAATGTAGGACCATTCAGCAGGTTGACCGAAATCTTTAAGTATTGGATAAATGTCAATACAGTACCAACGTTTTATCACATTTTTATATAAAATAGAGTGTTTTATAGTAAGTAAAAGAAATGATGGCAAGAACCACAGACACAATTCTTTAAACTAGAGCAAGTATAAATAAACAATAAAGGAATCAAGGCTTAATGTTTTTATTGCAGTACTGAACAGTTTCATGGTTTAAATACACTAAAGAGCATAGAGTGTTTTATAGTATTTTATTTCTGTTTGTTTAGGAATATTGTACTTTTAATCAATTACATCTTATACTTTTTATTTTACATGTATATACTGATGAAAGCACTCTTTGATCATATGTTGGTTATTCAATATCATCAAAACGGGAGACGACTAAAGTTTATACAGTTACTATAAGGCTGTAATGGTTATTTTCTCAGAGGCGAACATGAAAGTAAATAAATCGCATAAACAGTTTGCAAATAAGTTTTGTTTATAACAATTGATAGCTATTTCTGTCTCTGTTCAATGATATGTGTGTTTGATATAAATCTGAAAATGGATGGTTCGATTTTGCATACATTTTATTTTTTCCAATCAGACATGTTAAATGTTGTTTTGGCAGAAAATACAACAAACACGATGAATCTACCCAAAGAGACTGTAAATCTATTTTAATGTTTAAATGATATCTAACATACATTTTGATTTTTATCTCGTCTAAAGAATGAACTGGATATCCAATTTCAAAGAACTAGTTAAATCAAAACGTTTTGCATTTCATTTTCTTTTCTTGGCGTTATCATAGCACTTCTCACACGTGCAGACGGACGTTTTCTGCCACATGATGTGCTTGTTGTCTAGTGTTGGCACTCCTCTGTAAATGACCTGACCATCTCCGTTCCCGACAGGTTCATGTTCTGCACAAAATTTCAAATACAAAATTATATAATATTCTTCATTCGTGAAAGAAAAATAATCTAATAAACTTGTTACATAAGTTATAAGACACACATTTTGCCATAAACCATACATCTGTATCTGTTCCTTTTTGCACAAACAATACTGTTTACGTGTTTTGCCTGTTTTACAAAAAAAAAATACAAACATATCGCAAACTTTATATTCTTAATGAAAGAGATAACTAAAATAAACTCAATATTACTCACTCATTTTCCACAGAGTCAAAGGTCCTTTATTTGGGGCTAAGGGGTCTTTGCGGCATTCATCTAAAACGAACAAAATGTACATTAAGCAGAAAAAGTGTTCATGTATATTTTCAATATAAACATGTAAATTTGCAAAAGTCAAACAAAGGTGGCAATGTTTTCTTTATTGTCTTATCTTTTAAGCAAGTACTTTAATAATTTTATATAGAACTTATTCAATACCTCAATATCTAGGCATAACATACCATCATTCATTCCGTGTCTATATTTCATTCCCAACCATTTGAAATGCTTTTCAGCTTGCTGCTTTAGATATCTTGCTCTGCAAATCTCGTATTTACTATCCATTACAGGAATACTTGATGTCATGTGGCTGGTTAGACACATTGTCTGTAACTTCTTTACACATTGGTTAGGCTTTAACTTACATCCACTGAAAGCCACTTTCTCATTGACTATTTCGTTCGTATCCCTCACCTTGTGATAGAAAACAAGAATGTTCATACCTCTCATCTGATAAATATCTTAAAATATTACTGTTTAATAACTGTATGAAAATCAATGCATCTACTTATATATTCTCACAACGAGCTGTTTAAATATTTTTATCACGGATTGTTAAGATTTCAGAACTATGTATCCGAAGTAATATTTATTTTGTATATCATTTTACTAATGGCATAACAAAGCATGGTTTAAATCATGCTCATTCGAACTGTATACCTGATCCACACTAAACATCCAGTCAAGGTCAATCTTGCCCCGTTCTTCTGGCGATCTTGTGCTCCACTCTTCTGCATAGCTCAGCATATTGATAAGGACGTCTTCAATGCAAGTAAATTCAGGATATAAATGGTGCATATAAAGTACTGTTTTTGTTAAATTTCCAACGACATTCATCAACATTTCCTTTCCATTTTTCTGACTCTCGGGGTTGTAGAAGTCGTTCAGTCCCATAATGATCATAGGGACATATTCTAACCAGGTGGCAGTTTCACAAGCTTGTATCTGTGCATGCATCTTTATGTCCATCTCTCTGACGCCAGACTGCAGAGCAGTGGCCAGCTCCAAGGTTGCATTCATTGCATTTACTGCGGCCATGAATTTTACACGTTCGTTGAATGTATTATTGATGCCAGTATCAACCATATTTCGTATTAATGATTCAACATCTGATGCAATGCCATTATAATCCTTCAAATATAACAATTTATTATTTAAATATAACACAAAAATCACCAACACCACAACAACAACACATGCACACCACATGATTGCTATTTCCAGTGTCGATACTTCTGATGCAAACTTTTTAGGATTAAAGTTGCTGTATTTTTAAAGTATACAAATGTATGTTTTCATATGTTGTCGTTAATAAACAATGCTACATTTCTGTTTAATGGAAGACGAAACATGAAATTCTCGGAAAGTTTTAACATTTCTAGGACCGAGGATATTAATTTATTGTCAATTTTTCATACTTATATTTGCAACAGATTATATGATATTTCATTACCTTTAACAATTGAATATAATTTTTGTAAAACATATAGATCTATGTATTAATGAAGTAAAACAATTCAACTAAAATAAATAACCATTTGTAACATAACGTTGATTCTAAATGCCAATGTAAACGTTTATATATACATGTATATATATTAAAACAGTTAAAGACAATTTCATTTTTGTGAAAGAAACTTGTAAACCTTAGAATTGCTCATCAGATCCATTTTCTCCTTTGCTGTCACATAGGCCGGCACAAGCAAGTCTATGCTAATGTCTTGACTGGCTTTCAGCAAATCTTCATTTAATCCTTCTAATTCTGATATAGCATTTTGAATGTCACTGTCACCCACTTAAATTGAAATTATTACAGTAATGTTCATAAATGTTGTTTCTTTTCATATTTAAAGGAACGTTGGAAAATTAAAATTTTCTATGACATAAATAGCTAGCTGAGCCAAATGAACTAATCATTATTTCAGAAAAAATAGTCATCGTATGCAGACAGCCAGACACCTTAGAATTTATTTTTAGTAGCATATACGTAGTCAGTATTACGCGCAAACTTCTTGCAGCATTGCAGTAAGTGACATTTAGATGTGTATATCATATTTGTATATTTCTTAGCAACCGTAACAAAACAAAACTTTAGAGTTGTTCACATTTATATAAAAGTCAATGTTTCGATTTAAATGACATTTTATCATATTGGTTTAAACAATAAATTTATTTCAATACCGAATGTGACTTGTATCTGGAAAATATATGTCCCGATGGATTTCTAATGTATAAAACTTGCTTTGATATAATTAACATACCAAGATCATTACAGCTGCTCTCAATGTCCTTGTTTTCTATATATGTTTTGAATACTTTCAGAAGATCGGATCTTGATTTACGGCCATCATGCATTTCTATGTAGTTATTATGGATTTCCATCCAATGTAGTTTCTCCTGTCAAAGTCAAAATTAAAACATAAATGTCTTATGTTGATTTTTTGTGAGTCAATGGATTTTATTTCATATGTATTGTATCTTGGTTTGTATATCCTAACTTTTTTAAAGACATAATTTATCTTAAAATGAAATCATTGGTGTATACGCCAGTGAACAATCATAAACAAGCCTTGTGACTGGTTAACGTTAAAGAAAAATAAATCAAATTCTAGCGAATTGTCTGCGAGTGATGAGCTACATGTGAATTTTTTTTAACCTTTTATATATTAGCACAATTATCTAAGAGTTTATTAATGTACATGTTTTTCATCCTACTACCGCTCAGTAACATCTTTTATAACAAGGATCATTTCATGTTCACATTTAGTATGTTTCAAATTGCTATCTACTTTATTATGCCTTTTGCGAATTAACTGCTACACAATTAATGGGAAAAGACTTAAATAAGCATTAGGTTGCTTCCAGTCTAAATCTTTACTTGTTTTGATGTGAAATATCATGTATGTAAATATGCTTATGTGACGAATAAAATATGTTTAAACCAATTACTATGTTGTTTTGTTGTTATATTTTTTAATTAATTATAAGATGGAGCATTTCAAGAACAAACTAGATCTACAACGAAGGTAATACAATTGACGTAACAACAACATTCGAATAAAATTACCATTTTAAGGTTTTCATTGTTTCACGTTTTAACTAGATAAAGTAATGTTTTCAATCAAGAAATTTCTGTCAAGTTTAAATTTTATTGATTATGAGACTTAATGTGACTTCATTAATCCATATATTTAAATTTAACATTATTATCTTACTAAACAGAATTATACTTGCCTGTCTAAACATTCGAACATTGTGAAATGTTTCAGAGGTCGAATAATTATGGTTGGCTTTATGGTATATAAATCTAGTATGGAACATCTCTTGATGCGGGCTTCCTCCAAACGGGTCCATCATTATCTCGCATGTAGCAGGTGCCATGCCTTCAAAACAAATATGTGAGCCGCGTTATGACAAAACCAATATAGTGCGTTTGCGACCAGCATGGATCCAGACCATCCTGCGCATCCGCGCAGTCTAATCAGAATCCATGCTGTTCGCTATCAGTTTCTCTACTTGTTTAGGGTTTGTAAGCGGACAGCATGGATCCTGATCAGACTGCGCGGATGCGCAGGCTGGTCTGGATCAATTGCTGGTCGTAAACGCACTATGTTGGTTTTGTCATGACGCGGCTCATGTTATTTATAAGACTTATATTTCCCATAGAAAAACGTAAGTAATATATTACTGACCTGCAATAAGTGTATCTGTCTCGTTGTTTAGTTAAAAAATAAGTTGCGTACTTGTAGACTGATATTTGTAGACAATAAAGAATGAACTTTAGTGAACATTCTATGAAATTTTTTTTATATTAAAAATAAAAAATGCCGACTTTTGTAATACCTCCGTGTGACATGCCACAGTTGATATAGATGTCAAAGGTTATAAAGTTATTACATTTGCTCATCTCGTTATGCAAGGTATGCAATGGATCCACTTGAATAACAAGGGTATATTGTCCTGGAAGAATAATCATAAAAATCAAGTCTTAAAAATCAACAAATAGGACATAAAAATAATCAAAAAAAAATTCAAAACATGATTCTTTTCAGGAATGTTTAAACAGGGATGTGAAAGATGAAGGACATTTATATGTTGTAGACTCAATCCAGGAGCAGTTATGAGTTCTCATAAATACTTTTGCAGTTCACTTGATTGAAGCATGGCTCATACATTTGACATTTGATAAATCAAATTAAGGTTCTCCTTTACTTACCTATAGCTGCCTTATATAAATTGAAATAAAATAAAGAAAACCAGGATTTCCTACAGAACAGTAAGGGTAATTGAAAACCATCGTCCACGCCCCTAACACAGAATCAGAAAACAATTTGCAGAAATAAATAAATGAAATTTTGTAACGTGACCAAATGTTTTGAAGCCGGTATATAACAGACAAACATCAAAGATAAATGTAAATAGCAGGTGACCTTCCGGCATTATTGACAAGAAAAATATCAAAAACAATGTCGTGTTAGCCATCTTTAATGATTGGAAATATAAGATATCTGGGCGCCTATGTACAGACTTCACAAGATACCTAGCCTGCAATTGTTACATTTCATTTACAGTGAATGTGCTTCTTAATATATGCATATTTGTTAAATATCATATTAATGATAAGCCAAACATATTTATATAAGATAATAGGCCATTTTTAAGGTTATGTTATTTTGCTGTTTTTTCACCATACCACAGACACTGAGATTCTGGTGACTTTCTTTTATCATCTGTAACAAGTCTCCTCCATTATTCAAATTGGCTGAAATGTGAAAAACAAAACATCACACAAAGTTGATTACTATACGAGTTATGAAGAATTATTGAGCTATACGCACACTTTTTACACCTGAACATTATGAACATTATTTTACTATTTATTTCTTAACCCATTACGTTATATACACGCCTTTTAACGCCTTTTTCACCCCCCCCTTTTTTGTTGTCTCAAATGGTGAAAAAATGCCTTATTTAGGCCCCCAACACTTGTTTTTGTTTGAGAAATGTTGTTAAAAAAAGTGACCTCTTTTTCGGCGCGGCCCCCCAACCAAAAGATACATCAGGGGGTTGCCAGAAGGGGGATGTGCCCCCTTCTGTTTGGGGGGTTTGAAGGGGGCGGAGTCCCCCTCATCGCCAAGAAAATTTTGGACTTGTGAGAGGCTATAAATGACCCCAGATTGATCATAAGGTAACGTGTAAGCAACGCTGAAAAGCATTTGACTCTATCTCAATCCATTGAGAAGTTGCAGCACTTTGAAATCAATTTTGATGGAAAAAATCAACGCAAAATAGTGATTTTTGGCAATTTTGAGATGTCCCCTCGTTGCCATGGTAATTTAAGCCTGAGCATGTTGTTGCAAGGGCAATGGTCCAGTCAACATTTGTGCCAAGTTTGATTAGTGTTGAGGCATTTTTTATAGTATTATAACAATTTGAACTTGTAACGGGAGACTTTTCAATGAAAAAAGCCATTTTTCACAAAATGCTCATGAAGTAATGGGTTAAAAGAAATACAGTCAGTAAGATCTGATAGGAATATATGTTTTTGTTTCCAAGACTGTGGCACGTTCTCTCGCGCACATTACACTTATAGCACATACATGTATTAACGAAAGACGCAGTAGTAACAATATTAAAGTACCAAACAGGTATAGTTTTTTTTCAAATATTCTTTCGTCATTGTGTTCTCTGTAAAGCATGACACATTTTGTAATATTTATTGCATAACAAATTCACGTCATATAAAAAATAAATGTAGGGAAAATTAAGAAAACATCACTTACATAAGCAAATAGGGACCCCTATTAGACTGTCGTAGTAAGTCATCTCTGGAACCTTGGTTTCCATTCCCATTTCTGTACAATGCTGGTTGCTAGGTACTGGATGTATTCCATGTGTTTTAGTAAGGTAAGCAATGGCAAATATACACGTGTCTGCCGGATCGAGAAGCGGTATGCTGCCATCGACAATTATCTGCAAATAACTTTGATTAAGTATTTGGTAATATTAGTACATGTATTATTATTCTAACTTTTTCTCAACAATGAAGTACATGATCACCTATAAAAATAAGTAATATAAGAGCAGAACAAATTCTGACGATATTTTCATATTCGATAAACTTTTAATTTGTTTATACAGACACATAAACATTTATACCTTATCTAATTTAATAGAAAGTTTTCTTATTGAAATAAATTTTGTTTTCAAAGCAAGCATGCCTGCTGCGAAAACAATATTTTCAATAAATAAAGTCTAGATACTTTAGCCTCTTTTATACTTACTTTAGGGTTATTTCTATGAATGCAGACAAGTATTTAACACAATATTAACCAGCAATACAAAAGTCACCACAAAGTTATATTTATATAGTGAAACGATACAATGAACATACCCATTACATTAATATCAATATAATGTTAACGAACACAATTGTCAATAATCCAAACAGTGGCGGATTACCTTTAAATTGGCAAGATCTGTTGCGTAAAAGAGATCACTGGTTGTATTTATATTGTCGATGTAGAGGGTGGTATTGTTACTCTGTGTGTATGGCAGGCCATTAGGTGTCTGTAACTCTAGTTTCAGGTCAACTCCTTAATATAAATGAAGATAATAATTATGTTTTGTATGACTCTTAAATTTTCATCATGCGCGTGTTGCCAATAAAATTCTTATCAACGTTTATTTTTATTATTACCATTATTATTATTACTATTATTATTATTATTATTATTATTATTATTATTATTATTATTATTATTATTATTAGTATCATTATTTTTTATTATCATTTTATTTATTCATTTATTTTTTTTTTTTGGGGGGGGGGTAGCATTTTTTAGGGGGTAAAAAGCATTATCTAAAAGCAACGGACTATCATATCACAAGCTTTACAAGTATCACAATTACTAGCCGTGGTCTTAAGTTCTTATCAAATTCTGTGAAAACGCCAAATAAAATACTAACATGCAGCGTGTTAAAGAGAATATTCAAATAACAATAGTACGAGTTGTGATTATAAAAACGCCAGTGAAACTGATAGCCTAACGTATACCTGAGAACTCACACATCACCCTAAAGAAACCTTTTCCAACATATTCTGCATCGAACCCTGACTGTTCGGAGAAAAGCCTCATAATTCCCTTTCCACCTAAAATAGCAAACTCATCGATATTTTCAACATATAAGACAGAGAAAAAGTGTAATACATGGTCATCATAGAAAAGCATATTATACATAAAGCAGTAGAATTATAACCTGTTTTATGTTTATAGCGCAAACTTATACATATATAATTGGAAAGGTGTTAAAATAGTCGTTTGCAGATTACAAATTAGAACTCTTGTCAAGTCAAATAATGTTATAATCTGTACAGCAATAGATTATATTTACCTCTATTGTCACATTGTCCATCGGGAATCTGGAACTCTGTGTTGCCAAGGGTTACAGTCAAATAGTGTGTAATGATATCAGTGATGTTATCGCCTTGGTTTAATTCTGTTAATTCAACTAAAGCAAAAATAGCTGTTAAATATTCGGTGTTGTTGCAGAGTGTTTAAGTATATTTTTACGATTGTTTTTCTTTTATTGTTGTTGTTATTAGAACTACATGTATATATCTATAAGTTAAACAATGGTGTTTGGGGAAAAAAGAAATCAATAACTAGATATAAACAAAACTTTAAAAATGTAATCACTTACTATAACAATCTATAAATTATATACGAGGTATATCCACTGTACATGTTTCCTCGACATCATTTTCAAATATAATAATGATAACGAATGAACTAGAACAAAATTATAATAGGGACTTAATTTTTACTTACTTGAGACTATTTTAGTGGATTTGATGATATTGTCTGGGTTTTCTAAATCAGTCACAAGAGTCATTTCAAATTTCCATGGAAAGGATTCAGCTGGAAATAAGTACGTATTGCTTGTCAATCCATGAACAATCACCTGAAAATTGTCTCCACAAATCTCCTGCACAGACAAAATGGAAGGCAAATGGTTAATTTTAAATTCTAACAAAAGTTTATATGTGACTAATTTAAAATCAATGTGTCATGTCAAAAAGTCTCAGAGGATTTCTTAAACATCATATTCTACATGTGAAAATTATTTCGTAGTGCATGATTAATTGAGAAGAGACTGGATAGTATTAGCGATATATTATATACTTAATCAAGGTGCCTTTACTATGGCATTTTATGATCTTCGTGTGGCCAAAAACAAGCAAAAAAAGAAAGCAGTTTTTTTTCACAGAAAACATCTTTGAATAAGTTTTCTTTTCTTTATAATGAATAGGCCCTACTTTTTATCCCATGATAATAGTGACATATTACAAATGTTATGGAAGACAATAAAACCTTGATTGTCTTTTATACTTGTTTTCTGTCCCAAACATAACACAAAAATGCACGTGTAAAGGCACCGTGTTTCAACAAATAAACTTTTTAGGCCATTTCAAATCATTTTGCTCGTGAAAAATTAAGGTCAAATATTCAAAAAGGAATGTCTTAGAAACTTATGCACTTTGAAACAAATCATAAAATTCTGTTTTTTATCAAATGGAGAAACATTAGACCCCAATATCTTTATAAGATATGATTGTGAGCAGCCATCAATGTTTTACAAAAACAAAACTGTTGGTATTGTCAAATAAGACAAGTTTAATATTTAAAAGGTGTGTTTACCTGTATTGTAGGCGAGGATCCTGCTAACATCGCTTTCAAGTCACAGTTAATGTCAAGGACATTGTCCATTCCTGCATGACAAAAGTCATTATCATCAAAAATACTGAATGTAATGATCATCTTGTAAATTATAGTTATACATGAACAATAAGACAGTAAAAGAACTACTATCCGATGTGAAAAATAGATTATTTTAATGACTATTTTTAAGGTAGCGTGCTCTATTTTAAAGCAGTATTTCAAATACGCAATCTCGTATCTTAATTTAAAGCATCAACATATCTATGTCAGATTTCCTGTATTTTCATGGCAAGGGCTTTGTTCCTGCTGATGCCCGCTTTCAGATATTAGGAAGCTTTCTTATAGAAATGCAATAGACTTTTCTCATATGATGACACACCTTTCTGCGATAAATGATTGTGAAAAAACATCGCTGATATATGCTTAAATAATACTCAAACTAACATTATTCTATTACATGAGTTTTTTCTGCAAATATTGCCTTAAGCACAATGATGGGTCTTTTTTGTTTATCTGGCGGGTGATTACAATAATTGGTGTTTTCTCTTAAAAGAATAACAATTGTATAAATTTTTACTCTAAAAAAAGTAAAGGGTGTGTTAAAATCATGCCGTAAAAGAAGACAAACTGTTTTTCCATTTATTTTAAGACGACATTACAATCTAGTATAATCTACTTCATAATAAAACGATAGTAGCACCAAGAACTTATAGTCGCTTAATTTTGAAAATTACAGAACAGAAAAAGTAAAACGTAAAAAAAATCGAAATATTATTATGTAGCCGTTGGCGTCATTTATTCAAGAATACGTCTGTATCATTTCTCGAATGTACCAATATAACGGTCTCAAAAACGGAGGTACATTGAGAATGGCTAATCTTGTACTTTTTATTATCTATTTTACAAAAAAAAAATGTGAAAATAAAAACTTTATTTGTAATACTGATCGTTTATACTTCAGTACAGTGTAGTCACGAGTATTTAATTACTAACAAAATTAGGTTGGTTTTGAGTAAACATTTTATCTTTAATTATTTCATTTTGTTTTGTTCAGCATTTTCCTCGAAAATTGCAGATCTTATCTTTGTATGATTTCCAAGTTATAAAGTCTTATTGATAATCAAATATTTATGTTTCCTTATATATTGGTCATTTAAGTTGTAATATCTATAAATTATAATGACTACACATGAAATATTCGTCAATCAATGATAAAAATGAGGCACGGAATTATAAAATCGCAGCAATATAAGCAAAGCAGCATTAATTGTCCCAGGTAAGACAACAATTGCCGCTTGCCGTTGGCCCCCTATCCTTATGGCGGATCTTTTTCTACTCAGAATTTCCCCATGTTCCTATACTATTTATTTGCAAATTCAAACATTTATTCTTTGTTGTCATTTGAGCTCACAGGAAAAATATCTATATACTTCATATAGACCATATATTTTGTTGTTAAAACAAGCCATTTTATGTTATTACAAACAGTGTTACATTTTTGAAATTATTTTCCCCCTAAAACTTTAAAGACTTGTCAACGAGTTATAAGCTCCACACTATTGTATTACGTTCAGAGAAAAGAATTGACACTGTATAAATCGATTGTAACATAGTTTCAAAGTTTCAAAGTTTTATTTCATAAAATATCCTGAAGGCCAAAAGCCCATGAGGACAACATTTTAAACAGTGTACAATCATGTTGAAAATTATTACTACATACAATGTACTAACATATTGTTATAATCGTGTATGCTTCTAAATCTCTAAGTAAAAGTATAGTTATAAACATGATCTATTTTTTAATACTGATTATGACATACTCTATCTATTCGCATTACTTCATCTTACGAAGTGTGCTATTGATTGCACAAATTAATAACACCAGTGACTAGAACTTCATGACCTAATAAGAATATCCATATGCTTCGCAAAGACCAAAAATGAAAATTATATCTGACATATCACAATGTCATATATCATTTATATTTTTCATTATGCCTGATGTTTGCTCGAATGCGAATGAGAAAAATATATCCCAAACAAATTCCAAATTTTTTTTTTCTCAGAAGATAGTGTTACATAAGAAGATGGATATTATTTTTAACACTTAACAATATTCGGAGAAAATTTTCAGATAACATACATATAATGACAATGTTACTTCATAATTTAATGTAATATTTTTCAAATATTTGACATTACATGGCAAAAATCAGTCTCTCAGACCTAACACACAAGCACAAAAGCAGTAGTTAACTTGTTTATCTTACATGTAAGGGAAAAGCACATTCTGTCCGCCCGCACCAGCTGTTATATTTACACTTTTGTCTTAACAACTCGTGTAAATATCACATCCAGCGCTACCGCACACAACCCGCCCCAATCCAACAAATAAGACATACAAATATCTTTATGTATTATTATAACAAGCACAGTATAATACCTCTACATTCATATAATGCCTGTTTCCGGCAAGTTTCATAAATGCTAAAAAAAAATAAAAAAATAAAAAATATTACTAATTGAAATAACTAGTTGACAATAAGTATGCATATTGATATTTGCTCTATAGAACATATTTAACTAACAAACATTTTTGTATGTTCATTACTTAAATATATATTGTACACATCATTTGTATAGAGTAAGACGGACAAATATCCTTTATTAGGTTAATGCATCAACATTTATATAATGCCTGTTATGAGCGAGTTTTATATATTCTAATTGTAACATAAAATTGTCATAACAAGTATACTTACATATATATATATTTTTTATGTTAACATATCATGAACACCATTTCAACCTGCCACAAAATTGTATTTATCATTATTCCAAATATTCAGGGCAGTGAATAAAATCAAACCGTTCAAAATTTCAAATAATTTGATTTGTTTCCTTGTTGACTTAATCCATGATTATAAATTACATTGAGTGCCCGTGGTGCCCGTGGTGCCCGTGGTGCCTTTATGTGATATGAACATTTTTTATATAAGAAATTAATAAGTCAAGATTTGAAAAGTAAAAATGATATTTTTATACAAATTAGAAATTCTGGCCAAACACCACTTTACTTTTATGGTGTTTATATTATATGTCAAATAATAAACCAGAACGTTTGATACTGTGCATCAACAATTTGTCTTCTATACCATTAAGTTAGTTTTGCTTTTATACTTAAAGGTTAGGTCATCATCTGTTCAGGTGTGAATGCACTTTATTCTGCGAACTCTGAAACACTTTTAAATCTATGCTTATTAGGTCAAACATTTGACCAGTCACTTCATTTATTATGCATGAATATTACAAGTAAATAAGGTTTCTGAGGGCAACATATTCATTCCTATAGGCAATCAGATAATAAAGTTTACAATGTATGTCAAATAATAATCATTGTAGAAACGTATGTTCTGCAATCGTCGAAAATAAATTACGCAATGTAAGAAAATAACTGATACAGTAATAGTTGATGGAATGAAAATATAATTACTATGCTGAAACAACAATGAATGAATTTTTCATGAAGCTTAGTTTTCAAAAGAAATGGGGTGTTAAAATGCAAGAAATATAAAAAATGTAAAAATAACAAAGAAATTTGCAAATCTGCGGCCGAAACGAGGGTCACCGCAAGAAAAGGAACCAAAATATATTGATTTCAAGACGAAGGAAGACATGAACTGGCTCATAATAAGGCTGCTAAAATATTTTTTTTAACCTCATGAAATATATTTCCAGAAAAAAACGTTTACTTTTATGAACATTCGTGAGAATGACCTTTGTACCGAACTGAAGTTTTGTTGATATCTATGAACATAATAAACGCATATATCACATTATTGATTCTTATATTCGGTATATCAAACTACACGTGTTATATAATATGAAATATGCAGAGAAAATATTATTAAGACACTATTTATATCGCCGATTTCATGAATAATGCATCGGTATAACGCTGGCAACTCAGAGTTCTAAGGATTAAATACTATTACAATACCTTGCGCATTTATTCCTATCACAAACATTATAAAACAAAGGTATGTACTGAAATTACCAGTACGCGCCATCTTTTATGTCTGCAGTGACCAGTGACCACTGACTCAAATGAGACCAATAATCGAACAACTAGCAATAATAATAATTACATAAACAACTTACCTTAGTTACCACAGGTCTAGGTAATATTGCCAGGCAATACTCGATATTTCCACAATAGTATTAGTTATTATCAATTTATGGTCTCTGCTGTGTTCATTTAATTTCTCACATTAGTATGTAATGGTTGTTAACGATTGTTTGCAATGATTAAATTAATCTTGTAGAGGTATGCTATTTTAACATAAAACTATTAGGTGTGTATTTTTCATATTTGTAAGATTAAAAAATCAGCTCTATCTGTGAATTCCAAACAGCCACCCAGACTTATACTCGATCATGATTCAGCAGATATCAAGTGTTGGTTGGCACCTTGTTGTTATATATTCCTGGTCCTTCGGGAGCAAAAATGCCAGTTGTGCTTGGAGACTGAATACTGCCCAGAGCTTGGGAATATTGTCCATGAAAAGACTCAACATTGATATGCTTCTTACTTTTAAATTGTTTTAATTATATCGATGAATCTCCGCTTTCTAGATTTTTTTTTCAGATAAGTATTTACTGCTCATTCTAAACAGCCATCTGTTCTGGCTTTTGTTAATACAACAATATAATAATGACTCACAAAAAATACGTACATTAATCTGATACAAGCTGTTTATTCAGGCTAATGTTAATTGATTATTCGCAATTATGACTTATAAACCATCAATTGCCATAGGTACCTACTGTTAGTTAATAGTGTTTTCATGTTTTCAATATTGAAATGTAAATTTTAAATTCAAATCGCCTCTACTAGATCATATATCATTGTTAACTTACAATGATCTCGCCACACAATATTGTATTTGAAGCATATGATGGAATTTTTTTTCTGGATTTACTATTGATGTAAATAAATATATAACGTTTGTTGACGTCACCATTGCCCATCAGCATACCAAAAGATATATCATTAAAATGTTGTATCCGTTGAAACGAAATCTATATATTCATGTTATTAATATGTGGAAAGCATCGGTTCGGAACTTTGAGAAAATGACATGGTATTGGTTAATTAATGAAGTTGAAATATTCTTACCGGTCATTAGTATCTAAGAGACTGGCACTAGTTTCTGGTTACAAAATTGACAATCGCCTTATTACTGTAAAAATATTTGTTGATGACAAGTAAATATGTTTTAGCTATTTCCAATTCTAATGTAAATCAAAGCATGTCCAACTAAAATAAGTGACCGTCTGTGCCTTTTAATCAATACTGTAAATTTTCAGCTACTCTGTGTTTGCCAAAGATTTTTACAACAATACAATACATAGCATGCTATCCAGTATTAAATAATAACGAGCAACACCACATTCAAAGAATCTTTTATTGCAGAACAAACAAATGATCAAACAAGAATATCACAGATAAGTAAAATACATTTATAAGCTTCTAAAAAAATACATTTTACCATAAATGTCTCAAAGGCGTAATTTTGCCAACGTTAGCTTATTTTATCAAGCAATCTAAAAATCAAAATCAGTTCTTATACTTAAATTCAATACTCTTAAATCAATTGAAATATTTACTGTAATAATACAAATTGTGTCATTTCAACTATCATTTTCACTGAAGGTACACATTGATACAGTTATGCAACAAACCAAAGTACCTCTTATTATATAAATCCACAATGCAGATGTCTTTATGCGCTTTTTCGATAATCTAAACAATTTTACAAAGAACTAAACGAAAAACCCGGTTAAAAACATATGATGGTTATTCTTGGAAAATAGCTCTTATACATAATAAACATTATTATATTTTCATTTTACATAAAACATACTATGCGTTGAGCTAGTTGCTGATGTCTAACCGTCTAACGAGATAGCAATGTGAATTATACGATGGTGCACTATAGCATTAAAGGAACTGCAGATCTTTTAAACTCTGTTTTCTTCAAAATTACATCATTGTTACGGTCCGAAACATTATCGGCATCTGATGTTGATATTATATGTCCAGAAAATAGAGTATCTTATAACTATATTGATAATTAATTGATATTGATGTCTATTATTGTATTTGTGGGTCTTCTGGAAATAAGACATAGATTTTAGCTAGAATAAAACTGTATGCCATTCCAAGTTGTATTTTATATACTTTATGTTATTTGAGTGTTAGAGTTTGACAGAATTTAAAATGTTAAACAAGTGAAATAATTGCGTAAAAAGCAATATAAGAAGTAAGCAACATGTAACACATGAAATACGTATAACAATTTGCATAAACATATATATAAACAACAACATTCCTGATTTAAATGGATATTACACTATTTGTTACATAGTGTGTTTTTTTAATTTGCCATATTGCAAATTGTCACATATGCATTTTAAAAAAGAAGTTTTGATTATCAATGAGATTCTGTAATTGGTCATGATGACTTAATTATGATGCTAATATATTGTGTTATGCAATCACAGGCTACTCGATTGTGTTATTTTTTTAGATTATAAAAAGGGCATACCCAAATAATGCGTTGTAAGAATGTATTTGACTGGTTTGGTGTTTTCTCTTGTAAGTCAAATAAACTTGCTAGAACATTCCAATATTTTATTTTAATACAATTATAAAAACGCAACCCAGCAGACGCAATTTTCATATTTTACCAACTTTTACAACTTTATATTGTTGTTTATATATGCACAAAAACATTAAGCATATACATATAGATATATGAAATTGAAAGAAAAATACTTCTTATCTTTAACAGCCTATAGAAATAATCAATATTCACAGTTCAGATTTTTATCATGAAATGATCATGATATATCTTAAATGTTTCCTCTAAAATTTTCCTTTATACAGGCATGATTTCAATACTGAAAATATGCATATGTATTGCTGAAAAAGACAAAGCAATTATGTTTGTTTAACATTTGGAAATTAAACAAAATATTTCTTCAATTCTTTCACAATAAAGTGTTATCTCAAAACCGTGCTAAGTAGCTTGAAGCTAATTGCGTCAACATTAAAGCTAGGATATTAAATTTTAATTAGTAATCTATCGTTTAATTGTTTTCTGTTGCATAGTTAATAGCCTGATACAGTATTACAATAAGAACAAAAACTTTTTTTATTATTCCCTTCTGTTGTAGTTACTGAATATGATAGATTCTTTTTTAATTTTTCATTTTTGTACTTTTTTGAATTAAACTAAAGACATGTGGAGCTTAAGATATTGACAACAATGTTAGTTTTCTAAAAGATGATTAACAAATATAGATTTACTCACAACACTTACAAAAACAAATTTACTACACTAATTCGCTGCCAGAGTTGTAACTGTAAAATTAAACTGTATTTGTCATGGTGTGTAGTAAATGAAAGTGAAAAAATGTTTCTTATTTTTAACCTTACATAGATAAATCATATCAAACTATACCTTTATGATAGAGCATGTTGTTATATATATGTTGTTATATATTATTATTTTCAACACGATACAAAAGTCAATTAATCATATAGATTATTTTTATATCCCTAGCACAGATTTAATTGTTTTGATTGTGTTGTAGGAAAAGAGATTGCACGAATACACCCGTCTATTAGCAGCGAAATGGTATAGATGGGAAAAGCGTTTACAAAAGTAAAACATATGTACAAGAAAAAATAATCATCCTCATCTTTACAGTTTTATTTATCAATTGGACAAATGTATGTAGTTAAAGCTTAATGAGGGTCCATCCGCATTTTCGGGCACAAAATGCAGCTTTCGCTGTCGAGTACGGACCCTGGACATATCACCAGTCATGCCCTTAAAGAGTTAATTTTGAAGCACAAAGAGGTGATAATTTACCTCCATGCAATTTCCACGGAGTATTAGCCAAAGATATGAATTTTGAGCCAAGAGTAGGTCACTGTACGGCGGTCAATGAGAACCTAAATGTACAGTAACCTGTGACAATATGAAAGGTTAGCCCTGAAAAGGGCTGTTGGTGTTATCATAACTATTTATAGTTCTTATAGTGGTCTCATGGTGGAATATATCATTTTATCATTGAAAAATATAAAGAAAATATAAAGATACATTGTAATGTTATTACAAGTCAAAAATGCCGACCACCCTTATATATACCAGTAATATAAAGTTTTATGTATAAAATGTCAGTCTTTATCTTCCTTTTATCAATCATTTTTAAAGAAATGTATGGCCATAAGAGTTACTTGATCTACTTATTCAACATAGCAAATTATATGTTTTGAAATGTAATTATTGAAATCGCAGATTGATAGATTTTTAAGTAAGCTTGTATGCTATTAATGACGATCACAAAAAGGAAGTTTAATTGTTCAATTATAGAATAGTTAAAAGTATCCCAAATCTTTAACTTTTTCGCTCAATGTTATACGAGTAAGTTCTACTTAAAAAGTTTAATATTAAAAATAATCAATTTTATCTGATTGTAAGACATTAAAAATCCCTTTTATTTTAAAAGAAAGACACTAATAATTCAATCTTAAAAAATCAATTCAATTCCCGGTATATTCGTCTTGTCCTCGATTAAGAAACTTCATTTATTTTATTTTCTATTTTCTCCTCCTGCGCATCATTCCATCGTTCCCACCTTCAGTTGGTGTTTCACCGCCAGACTCTCCGGTCATACCCCCTGCGACACATTCTGTACAGCTGCATACAGCTTTTTTGCGCCAAGCTATTTTCGAAGCATCTTCATTCATCATACCATGCATAATGTATTTCCGTCCATTCTCAGCTAAGATGATAAAAGAACTAGACTGGTAAAGTACTCTTTTTATTAAAATTTTGTTACTATGGTAAATATTTTCAGATGTCTTATCGCATGTGGCGGTCATTTCTGTTAACAAGTATCGCTCATGTTTTCCATATTACCTTTGAGACAATATTTGTTCTCCTGCCATTACCCTTAGTAACTTTACCTTTAAATCATCATTTTGAATGTTACTGAAAATTACGTAGAACAATTTTAAGACCTTATCAATATCATTTTATTTACTTTTAAACTAAATATTTATTGTTTTTTTGACAGTTAGTTATTAAAAAGATACACTTACTCATCTCTTTCCAATATGTTGGAGGTCCGGCTTGATCTGGCTTTAGAGGATCCCGGTTACATTCTGAAAGTCATGAATAATGAAATAATTCTTGAATAAAAATACAACTGAATTGATCGAGCTTCTTATATATATTTATTATTTCATACAGATATTACTAACTTTAAGTTATTAGGAATTCTAAATGTCGGATTTAAAAAAGCTTAACTTTCTTATGAATATCTGGTGCTATTGTTAACTTGCAATCCGCATATACAATAAGAAAAACTGCATCATTCTACTGGCGTTCTTTGGGGATTTCAGTTTCCTCTTTTTTAGTTTTGTTCTTACTTTGATTTCGTAGGAAGCTATAAGGAAATAGACACACTTTCGAGTCCGTTCCTGGAAACCAACCAGTACTGAGCAATGAGTGTTAAGTTTTATAGCTCGAAGAAACAACGACTTGCCCTTGATTGGGTTTAGCGAGCGATCTTTCGGTCACTAGTCCGACGGGTTAACCACTAAAAATAGAGTAAAACAGAATCCTTTAAGAAAACTGTTTTGAATTTGGAAACATCCGCAGATGTGTTCATACGGCGGTTATCATGGAACCTTCAATATGACATAGTAGTGTCATTCCATGAAAAGCGGCGTATGTTCCCTTAGTAAAAGAATGCGCGTGCCCTAAACGAGAAAACAATGGGCGAAACTAAATAAAATGGAATTTTGAAAAGGGATCTGAGGTTATGAAGCCTGTATATCACAGACAAGACGTCAAAAGATAAATTTAAAAAGCAGGCAACATATCCTGAGGGTGATTATACAGGATATAAGTAGGAACACTGGAACCACCCGAGTTGAAAAAGGCCAATTACAAGAAACCAAAAATACCACCCAAAATGTATACACAACAAAAATGTCGTGCTGAACGATCTTCACGGATCGAAAATATAACATCATTAATTTAATGTACGGGGAGACTTTTTACAGCCGCCACACGGCACAAATAACACGGATGTGACAATAAAATAGAGTAAAACAGAATCCACTTTCATAATTTGCATACACAATGTATCACAAACAGAATAAAATTCTACTTACGTACGTCATCGTAGTGTTTCATTTTGTTGTATATATCCGGCATACCCAATGTCATAAAACTTTCCCTTGCCACTTTCTTCATCACATACATCTTACAAATTTCAGATTTGCTTTCTTCGTCAATTTCCTGCCATATGGAAATGTCTTTAGCGTTACACATTCTATGCAGCTTCTTGATACACCTGCTTGGTTTTGCGCAATGTCTAAGATCATCTTCTTTAGCAACCGATTCTTCGTCAGCTGTGAGATACGCGGGATCGACTACCTCACTTGCATCAGCCTTTTCAGCAAAAATTAGAAAACGCTTGAGAATTTTCTCCAGACAGGATAAGCCAGGATTACTGACAAAGGCCGAAACAGTATCACCTGCAAGATTGAACATATCTTCATGTATGTCTTGACCATCTGTGTATTTCCATTGCATTTCTTCAAAACGTCCCGGTAAGTCACAGTAACTAGTGTCCGTAGTAGAGCCACCTTCAGATATGACATGTAATGCTTCTCCCAACGCATGTATTTCCATTTTATGCACGAGCATTTCATAAAGGTTTTTGCCAACGGTAGTTTGAGCTTCTAATTGTTTGAGCGCATTTTCAAATTCCAAAACAATGGTACTACTGTCCTGTGAATGAATATTTGACAACTGTGGTAAACCATTCAATAACTGAATTTGGATAAATTCAATTCAAAAACATAATGATAATACTAATGAGGATTTGATTTTCTGATAATCTAAAGCTACATTTGAAGCTAAATAAATTGAACTTCATATCTAACTTGAATATCTAAATAAGAAAATAAAGATAGGAATAAACAGTATATATTGATGTCCTATTAAAGTGACATGGTTACAATGTCATGTTCAGTATATATTTTTAAAGATTGACTATTAAAATGATAATTGACCACTAATTGATATTGAAAAATGTATATGATACAATATATAAACGATCTGATATATTCGAAAGCTGTTTATAGACGTTTCCGTCGGTAATGTGAATTACTGATCATTTTTCATGATAAAATTTAAAATTGAACACGATGCAAAACGTCAAATTTTGATTTTTACCAGTTCACCGACCATTTACCAACAGATGGGCATGATGCCACTTTAAGTATATTTTTCCTTTCACATATGATTATATAATTATAAAATTAAATGGCTAAATATTTACTGGTTACGTAAAACAGGTATATCTAATTATTGTCAATTTTTGGTCTGAATCCTTGACCATGAACAGGTACCTATAGTTACCTAATACAATAAAACAAGCTAAACCTACTACACTTGGATCGCTTAGTTGTTTAAGTTTTTCAATAACGTTCAGAACTGAACTTGGTAGTGTTGGCTCATTTTCCTCTGGTACGACACTGTCATCTGCATTTTCTTCCATTTTGTGTACCATATCAGATGACTCTGCAAATGTAGCAAAATAATGTAAATATGTGCAGTGTTAAATGTTTGTTCTCTATTTAATCAAGATTTAAAAAAAAATGTTTATCAAAACTGGGAAATTCCGATCCAATAATTAACTTTATTATTATAACCACAGAATAACACTTATATAAATGTTTTAACTTACCGGTACATAATCCAGGACTGTTTTCAACGAGTTTCTCTATGTAATGTCTCAGAAGCTTCAACCGACCATATGCATTTTTCATGTACATCTTCTCTTGCATGCTCTCGTATACTTCTTCTAGTTTTTCGTCCTGAAATCAAAAATACCTATGTAGCTATGAGCATAAATTCTTTACCACTAACGTTGGTGTTAAAACAGGACATCAAAATGTATACATAATATCATTCTTTGAAAAGAAAAGAAACTTTTCACTTTTCAGTAAACTATTTGCATAACTCATGGCCTATGAAAATGTCTGTGAAATTAATAGATATACAGATAACCATTTAAAACAAAAGCGTTTCCTCATCTCAGAGAAAAAAGGTAAGCATTAAAAGAATTTGATTAATAATCTTTATCAAAGTAATTTCTCCGACTATCTAAATAAGTAGAAGTTAAAGTCAAGATAGTGTTATATGAGATATACCTGAAATGAGAATGACTTCCCATACGGTTCCATTGTCGTGTCACGTTTACCTCTATAAACAATTCGTGCTTCACCATCAGTCCATGCGTTCCTTATCAATTCACAACGTGGATGCACTTAAAAAATAACGTTATATTGCTTATTTGAAATATTTTCGTATGGAAATATTTCTTTAAAATGATCTTGCAGTGTTCTCTTTTGCACAGTTGCTGTTACTTTTAATATAATGTTTATACTTGAAATGGTGGTCATTGATAAAGATTTTTAAAAATTCGATATTGCAACATACATGGATAGAATTACTTTATATCAGGGTAAAATTGATTTTGATAGAAAATCATGACTTTTAAAGATACTAGTACTTTATAACATCATTTAGATTTATCTCCGTAATCAAGCGCGATGTACATTGTTGAGATAAAACAAAAATAATAAAACAACATTAATGTGAAAATGTAAACGGTTTGCTCAACTGAATAACGTCACTTTTACTATGATTTGTACAACACTGTAAACAGTAGAAATTAATTTTTTTATTCATTTCATTTTGCATTTAGTTCTGCGCTGTATCTTTTCATAATGTTTTGCACATAATTGAGATGCATCGCTTAATGTTTTGTTAGAAAGCTTTTCAGTGTACTGTAGTATTTTACAATTGCAATGTTTAATTAAGTTTTCATATTGCTTTTGTTGTAATATTGTATTGCCGGAAGTTGTTCAAGTGCTGTACATCTTGTAATCGTAATCAAGCATTACATTAAGATTGTAAAAAAATATTTTTCATACCTGAATCACATTTTTTCGTAGAATTTATACGGAAAGTAACAAAATTGTTGCAGCGATTTCCTTCGTTCCCTAGTGTGTTCAGAACGTCAATTAGCAGTACTAACACATAATCACCTGTATATAGATATAAAAAATCCTTCAAAAAAGATAATTCTGGCAGTATAAACAATTATAAATAAATAAAAGTCCAGTAATTGTAGCTATATTAGATTGTACCCATTTTACTTAAGTCTTAATTGCTATCTTATGATCATCTGCTGCTGCCATGTACAATTTATTACCGCTAGTCCAAAAAGTGCATAAATACAATTGCATACATGTACATATTTCACCAAATAAAGCTACCTCAAATCTCAGAAATGAAAGAACAGTTATCCTTTCGAATTCTTTGAGTTAAGTCTTTACAAATACGGTAGAATATTTATGCCTGTATTCCGCCTGTTATCTCTTAGCTGTAATGCAATGCATAGTTCACAACACTACAGTTACCTATCTTTTTGTTTTGTTAGATAAATCTACATCAAAAATATAGCCGTTTAATTCTATGAATTTAAAGTGTGAGTAATATACATCATTGGAAGACAAATATCATAAAATTAACATTAAAACACAAGATATTATTTTATTACAGACCGCAAATGTCCAGTTCATCGTCATTCAACTTCACTAGGTCAGAGATTTTTGTTGATGGCAGGTCAGCATTGGCTGCAAAATATGAAATAACAAGATTACTATCAAGTGTTACCAAAAAATCAATCACAGTCAAAATAACTGTTAGAATTAGTTTTTGTCAACCTTTTAGAATTTCACTTTAAGATTTTTTCTTCATACACTGAAATTAACAATATACTGGTAATTACATATTTATACAAGAATATATTTGTAAAGAGTTTATTTATTATAACTACAATTATTTATAAATAGATTATTACTACCAGTGAATAGTTCATGTGCAACAATGATATCTTTGTCAGTAATTTCTGGTACTGAATGATTGACATTATTCAGACATTCTGTTTCTGTGAGTGGCATTCCTTTACGATATTTTGTTACGAACGCTGCAGCAAATATCCCGAGCGGCACTTTTCCTTCCTCTGTCACGAATTCCTGAAAGTCTCCGCCTAGGTTTTTGGCCACCACCTAAAATGTGTGTATAAAATCTGATTAATGGAACACTTCAATTCTTTACATTGTTCCGGAAAAAGAAAAACGGTTGCAATGTCCACGCGAACTACAGTCTACTTCAAAGTTCCTACTTTGCATAATTTATAGTCAAATATTTTGGAATTGTTTATTTGTCTTGAAATGAACATAAAATATAAAACTTGAAAATCTAAATCATATTGGTTGATACAGACGGAATTCATATACGAATAAAACACTTCTAACGTAAATAATATATTGTTTTTGATTTTATTACTAAGCAACTTCTATTATTTGATCGAGTTTTAGAAATAATTAAATTCACGATAAAATTATCATATTGAAAACAAAGTTTACTGATTGATATGTTAATACGTCAATAAAAAACTAGATTTTTACCTCAACATTAGACCCGGACAAAGCTGTCATTAGGGAGTTTATTCCATCCAGGTAAATTGTCGGTGTTTCTCCACCAGTCACTTGCATCGCCAAATCAACATCTACATTAAAATAAACAAACATTGCTATTGTCACTTTAATTTTATATTAAAGATGCTTAATTTGAAATATTATTGAACTATACTTTTAAAAGAGAGATGATTATTGTAACGATATAGTTAGAAACAGCCTTTAGATGGTAATGTTATAAAATTTCTTCAATACACAGACCTATGTTTAATGAAATAATAAATTTCAAATTCATGTGCTCAAATACATGTATTCAGTTTTACAAGGAATCATGCCCCTTTATGAATAAAGAAATATGCAAATGTATTTTCCATTTTACACAAAAGGGAAGAACATTATGCTTTCTATCTCGTTTATCGTACGTGTTTCTTATTAGATCGGAAAATCGATTGCGGAACTTTAACATTTTGTACTATTTTTCCTAAATGGTGTAGGTTTAAAATAATTAATAATTCAGTGAAAGCATTTAAGTTTAGATAATGAGAAACACCGTAGAATAAGATAAACAAGTTTTGACATAATAATTCCTTCCTTTAGGTGACTTAATAACTTTGAGAGTGAAAGACACGTGTACCTTAGGAACAAATAAAGTTTTACTTCTTTAGAAAGGGCAAACATGAATTTTATAATGTTTAAATAATGGTTTTTGCTGCGTCCTGTGAACGTTGATCTTTATTCTCGTTTTTTAGAGATTGTTAGATGATTGCTACCTGAAGAAAGTAGCGATAAATCTGAAATAATTTGTCATTAAAGAAGTAAAATGTGAACAAAGTAGTATTTTGGCTTTCATTAAAAATACTCATTCGCTATAACTGTACTTATTGCAAAAAAGCATCAGAGAGAAAAAAAAACTCTTCAGGCAATTGGCAAATGAATAATTTTATGAAAACTGTAAAAAGGACATCAAAACTAAAAAGCTTTTGAGAAATAAAATTCAAAGCATTTTTGAGGCAACAAGGGCATTTAATAACTTTAAGAATTAAAGGCACATAATACCTAAGGAACGAAAATATTTTTCCTGCTACATTAGTTTAATAATGTTCAAATATGTTGAAGTACTTAAGAGCTTGTCAGATGCTTGTTTTTTTTTTTTAAAAAAGGAGCGCTAAATGGAAAAATATTCGTCACAAAAATTGCAAAGTGTAAATAAAGTAGTATTTTGACTTCCATACATAGTACTTAATCACTATTACTATACTTATTGCCAAAAAGAGAATTCAGGTAAATTACCGACAATTAACATTTTGGAAATTGATAAAGTACACTAAAATTAAAAAGCTTTTGAAATTTTTTTTTTAAGTATTTCTTGTACATAATGGGTACACCAAAATCACTAATTAATCGCAAATAACCTGTAAACTATTACTTGGATCTTTTTCTAAAAATCTTAGATTTCTCAAGTTTCATTTTCTTGAAAGATTTTGAATTATCTGGAGGCATGCTGCTTCAACTTAGCTGTGAAATGCAATAATTACTTTTATAATTACTTTTCTGTTTTGTTGGTTTTCTTAATACATTGCACCCATAGTTAGTGATAAACTCATTTTCTGTAGAATATATTTGCAAGTACAATTATCTTTTAAAATAGCTTGTGCTTAAGTTTATTAGCACGTGCTGTGCTAGAACGTTTCTATTTGAAGGTTAATATCATACTCAGTTCGGGCGTTGTACATCATGTTTATTTATTATGCTTAAATAGTCTATATCATTTATATGTCTTTTATCAAAATGTTTACCGCTGTTGTCACACCAGATTCTGCGCTTGACCTGGGCCTGATATAAGAGAGCTCCATTTGTAGATTCCAGTTCAAAATGGACTGAAGCTCCTGAAAAAAATACTTTGACAATAGTGCCTTTTACACCACGAATAATATTACAATGTATAATGTTGTTCTTGATAATTACGGGATTTTTCTGTGATTCTTTCTTTGCAAAGCTAACAAACACATACGAAAGATACAAACATCCGTTTAAATAAATTATTATGATAAAAATATGCACTCAAAATGCCAAGTATTTATATAAACAGTTTTCAGTACCTTAACTTTCTTAATTACATACTGGTGAGCGTAACTATTATCTGTAATTCACGATGACGGTGGGAACAGAATATTCTTTTTGATGTTTTGTTTTCAAGAATAGCTTATTAGATATAAGCCTGCATAAATAAAATACACAAAAATTATTAAGAACGTTTACTGGTTCCCTACCTCTAATAGAGCACGTGCTTCCAGAAAGGGCCATAACTCCAACTGGTACAAATTTTGTTATATTATCCTTGTCCATTAGGTCAGTTGGACTGTTTACTGGAAAAGATAATTAGGAAATAATTTGTAGAAACAGATGTAAATAAAATATAAATTATTCAGTTTAAGGAGTTTGGAGTATAAAAATATTATGTTTGGCGTTTTTTTATTATTTGAAATGCTTTAAGTTGATTTTGTTCTTGTTTTACGATAATAATTAATTTACATACTTTCCATCTCAACGCGAGAAGATTCTTGCCCCGAATCGTCCTTGATGTACGATACAAACATTAATGGAAATTTGTCGCTCGGGATGGTTGATATTTCCGGGGCCATTACGCTGTAATTGGAACGACAAATACTCTGTAAAGAAAGTAATGAAGTTAGCGTAACAGTTCATTATGCCTGCATTCAATATTAAACATGGGAGAAAAGTCTATGAAATATTAAATTTCAATTATCGATATGTATGTATAATCATTTCACACAGAATGATTTTTATAGTAACGAGTAAATCGCAAACATATCAAACAAACAGTAACGCATGTCTTATATTACTAATATTCGTTTGTTTCTTTTTTTTTCTTTTTTTCTTTCTTTCTTTCTTTCTTTCTTTTTTTTTCTTTCTATATGTTGTTATTACTCTTGATGGATTTTGATGGCGACTTTCCAGCTTCTCTGATGGAAGAAGACCAAAGTGCCCCTCAGACATAAGCGGAGAACCACTGACCTTTCATAAACAAGCTTAATCACTTCCTGACATGAAAGAAACTAAAGTCACGCCCAAATGCGGTGGCGGGCAAGTATTTTAAAGTCGGCGACTCCCGGAGGCCCCCATACTACAAAATGTGAAATTGATCAAACATTCTGTATATCGGTATTCTTTTATTTCATTATGTATGACCGCGAACTTTTAAACCGCTTTTGTGCATATTCAATAATGTAAATAACTAATCCCTGAATCCACAAAGGAAAGGAATGTTTTTATATCGGATGATTGATTCTTTGAACATAATTGTTGCATTTTATGTTAATTTCAAAATGGAATGGTTTACACAATATTGAACTTATGTGTATATAAAACATATAAATTCCAAACAAATCATTTTCACTTATGAATACACGTTAGTGTGTTATTTTTCCACACTGCTTGTAAGTTGTTGCTTTTCAATAGCATACCTTTTTGGCTATCGATAAAATCAACTTAAAGAATATTCAAAGTTAATATATAAGATGTACATATTCTAACCTTGATGGTATTTTCCATCCCTTGAGTGATGTTGCCTCTTCCACATAGCAACTTCAACTCTGAAATTTAAAAATTGGTTGTTGTATGATAAATATTCATGTTAAAGCAAGGCTGCACATAAAAGAATATAAATACAAAACACAAACATGCTAATGAACTATCAGTTTAAATACGCGGCTCCACGATTTCTTACCTGAGGGGGTGGGGGCGGTCGCACAATTCCGACAAGGGATAATGCAAAATGCATTGTCCAGTGAATTAGTTTTCACAGAGGAGATACTAGTAACACGAAAGTTTGCCATAAATTCTTAAAAAGATGTTAATATCTAAATCCAAGAGAGTTCAACTCCCTCCCTAAGAAACACACACAGTCCCTCTCTGGAACAACACCTTTAAAATCAAACATTATTGGGTATGCCTCATTGCCGTTTGTACTTTAGATAATTCTACCTCGAATAATAAAGATAAAGCCCCTGCCCGACATTGGTCAAACATTTTTTTCTAGAGTAAATATTTGAACAACAAATACATCTTTTTATAAAAGTATTGTCATGTAAATATAAGATAAATTAATACAAATATGTATGTAAATCCTTTTAAACTAAGTTACGCTAAATACTATTGGTAACTTTTTGCAGATATTTTTATCCGTGGCGTCTATTTATTTAGTAAAAAATCCCGACTTTCGATTGTCATTCAATGAGATCTTTCACTGGATAAAACTGCAACTTTTACATTTCAGAAATTGTTTCCTTTAAAGACTTCCCTCTCTACCAAAATGCGCTTTTGTAACCTCTTTGTTCAGTTTCGAAAAGCTGAAATATTATCTTCTTTTGGAATCTGTCACAGATACTGATGAATTGCACTGCCAATAGTATCCCTAGACGTTTATCTTTTATCGGAAAGTATTTTCTTAAGCCTTGGTAATAGATACTTAAGTAGATAGTTTCAACTTTACATTAGTAAGCAAAATCGGGTACCCACCAAGCGCAAAACTTTCTTAGACCAAACGCTTAGAGTACCGTGTTTTGCTTTAAAAAATTGGCCCACCTGTGCGCTTTGAAATGACTTGACATCCATATTATGCTATACAATTCAAACCGTTATTGAACGCTACAATGAAGCAGTGGATGCATAACTTACTGAAAGATCCTCTTATGATACAGTTAATGTAAATATAAATCTTTGTGATTGTATTGAAAACGATATTAACATTAATCCCTTTGTATCCATTGTGTCAGTATACCTTAAACAGATTCATTTTATCCCTTAAACAACGGGCGTTGAACGCAATTTCACTAATATTTGACAGAATAGATCAAGTTTACGATCACGAATAATACAGTCGGGCTCCACTAGATAGAAACATGTAACATTGATTGTGTTAATGTGATTATCAGCCAGTTTTCGCCTAGTTTACGAAAGATTATATGATTATTATGTTGGAATGCATACAAATATTTCACAAAACTGTGCTTTTGTTAAAGATCATGTTTTAACTATAATGAGAATTACTCATTTTTGTTTACAGTCAGTAAACAAATTTTCCGATCCTTAAAGACGTTGTGTTTGTGGTATGTTTAGTTTTAACTTGTTTGGCATTTCCTAGTTGGGTGGTTCCCATATTTCTTCCTGACTAACGTTGAACCACCCATAGGATATGTTGCCTACTATCTGTCTTTTGACGTCTTATCTGTGATATGCTGGCTTAATAACCTCTGATCCCCTTTCGAAATTCCATGCCCATTGTTTCTCGTTTAGGGCACACGCTTTCTTGGGGACCATACGCCGCTTTTCATTGAATGGCACGGAAGTGTCATATTGAAGGTTCCATAATAACCGCCGTATGAACACATCTGCAAATGTTTCTAGACTCAAATTTTTACCATTTCATGTTTAAATGTTGAATTCTGCTCAAGCCGATGCTAGGTGGCGTGGACGGTAGTCTGCATTTGACAGCACCGTCAATGAACAGGCTCAATCAAACCGAGCCTGCAACATTTTCAATTTTGCCGTTTTGGGCTTTCTTTAGGGACTCTAATTTGCCCACGCAAATATTATTTGTTGTTGTTGTTTTTAACCTCGTTTAGGGCCCGTTTATTTATACTTTCTTTATATTATACATTCATTTTACATTTAACAATTATTAGTTTTACATGTCATAATAACATTATAATATACATTTTATACATATTCTGTTGCATTGGTAAATATTTTTGAATTATTACTTACGGAGAGTGCATGTATTATGAATGATTTTTTTATTAGGAATGTTGTACTCAGTTTTTAATTGACGAAAAGTTTTGAATATTTTTGAATTTGTATTGTAGATGTCGTTTACACGGTATATATATTTTTTAATTTCCTCTCAAATAGAGTAGACGGTTATTTTTATTTTTAATTTTTGCCAAGGTATTAGTTCTGATATATTTTGCGGGTTTTAATTATAACTGATTTCACTCCAGCTACTAATACATATATAAATTTATTTTTTAAGTTTAATTGTTTTCAATATATCTTGTGTGTTTATATTGCATCTAAATAAAGATATTCCACCTAAATTATTTACATTGTTTTCTTTATTATTTCCTTCCACTCCCCATTATCAACCCCAATATTATCTGTTCTTAATCAAGTGACGGCAAAAATATATACCAGTGATTGACAGGTCGTTAACAACACTATAAATAATGTTATATGTTTAATGGATAAGTCTTTTTTCTATAAATACATAAAGTAAACGCACGTAAAATTTTTTAGACAGCCGTTCTGTTCTAAGCTACAAAACAATAGATAATCGTTTTGTAAAATGTCAAAAAAGTATTTCAAACGGCATATCATCTCCATGCCAACTTATTTTTAAAGATTGATAGAAAGTTTATTCATATAATACGTGTACAAAATGCACATGGTCACAAAATACATACATTCAAATATAATTAAACATCACATAATCATCAAAGTTAACAAGTGTCATACAATGATACAAATACATCTTTGGACTGTATTAACAAAACATGGAGAATGAAAAGAAATAAAGTAATATTACTAACAAGATAACATTTTTATAATTATGTCTGAAGATTCGGTTGATTTAATTCCCTGCGTTTAAATGCTTGTGCTATAAAATTTCCCAAATTTAACAGTATAACACTGTTCTGTGTAATATCGTCGAACTATTATTTTGCAACCTTTTATTTTTCATCTGAAACCTCTTTCTGTAAATTGATTAATTAGACAACATAGCTTTAGACCGATCAATTATAAATGCCAACCCGCAATTAAACCTGATGCACCCAACATTAATCGAATTTGTAATTATCTAATAGTTATCACAATTTGTTACAATAGCGGTATTTTGAAATGTTAGTTACTTGTCGTGTCTCCAATTCTCTAACGAAAAACAATTTGTTGTCTAATATATTTGTTTTGATCAATAGCATGACTTTGAGTCGCCTGTTTTATCATTTGTGCTATGAATATAATGTTCATGGGCTTTAGTTCATAAGGTTTTGAACCAAAAATGATGATAAAAGTTGCAAAACATTTTATTCAACCTTTACTCTAATACATAGTAATATTACATTCAAGATTCGTGGATCGCAACTATTTTTATCATTTATATATTACTTATCTAATGTGTAATAAATAAATAAATTTGATATTTGCAATTAAACAATAGAAAAGATGAAAAAGAACACGTACTCGGTATATCAGACGTATCCGTTGTCAGAGCACATATCACAGAAAAAAGTCCATAACATGCCACACTAAAAACTGTTTTGCTCCACATTTTTCCTGCTGAACAAATCAGTTGACGGGCAGTTTCTGATCGGGTGCTTCGTCTTCTAATCGAATTCTTATACCCTGGATAATACGCTCTCTGCTTCGCTGTCTGATTGGTTCAAATATGTTGATTGTTTCGTAGCCGAGGATACATATAAACAGATACCCGATATGTACCTAGTTGTATTTGAATTATAAGTTAAGTTCTAGGACATCACGACCACTTTTGTTTTGTCTATTGAACTGACGTTATTCGCCTAAAAGGTAACCCATTAACAATTATTACTTTATTCTGAAGTTGAGCTTTTTACCGTCTGAAACATTTATTATTGATAGTCCCTTTAATGAAATATACGATGTCGCGAATGGTAGCATGAATTATTTATTGGACATTTGATTAATGTCATACAGTTTAAAATGAACTGAATTTACATGTTTTTTTAGAATTTAGGTTTCCCATTTGTAAATTAAAATCGATTCTGCAAAGCAACTTTTTCATAGTAGTTCACACAATACATGCTTTGACATTAGGTACGCATTTAACATATATATTTTAAAGAGCATGTGTTACATTTTTCAAAAATCAAATTTTTGAAATAGAAACTTATATATTATATAACAGAAGTTGCAAATCAAATTAATCTCATTTGACTATAGGTTTCATAGGTTCTGTTTAAAAACAGTTAATTGAGTAAAAAGTTTTTGTGAACAAAGTGCAGCTATTTTAAAGGTAATCATATTATTTATTATAGTTACTATAATAGTAGTTGTATACTAGATCTATCTGAAACATAAGAAAAGTATAAAGCTATATCTGATCAAATACCTTAAAATAAAACTATGTTGTTTTCATAACATTTATTGTCGATTCTTGAAAAATTTGTAACATTTGTACCATTTAATTCAATATAGATGAATAATTTACGTAAACAAAATACAATTCTTCGGAACAAAATAGTTTCGCCGATGATTTCTTGCATACAACATTTCCTTTCGATAAAATACACCTATAAATCGCTTTCATACAAGGTAGTTTATATTGTCATCGTTTTAATCACAATAATTAAAAAAATAATTTTACAATCTGCAGACAACGAATTATTTTAACATCCTGCAATTTCGAAAAGAAAAGAAACAACTTTGAATCTGTAAAGACCGTTTGAAATTGAAGGATTTTAATATCAAAGTTCAAAAGTTTGCTATCCAACAGTTTAGGGCCGAATAAGACTTGCCTCTGTGTAAAAGAGTGGCAAAACCGAGTCACTTTCGGTTAAAGAAGGCTACACTATGATGGGTTGATATGCTATCACTATCGTAAGATTTTATTTTAAAATTTCAACACACATATTCCAAAAAGGAACTTATTTACTGAGTATCATTTACTTGCTTTTAGTTTGCACTGACCTTTTACTTTTATGTCTTTTTCTTTGCGTAATGATAAATAAGTAATGAGGATCAGTAAAAGAATAATTTAGGTCTGGTCGAATGTAAAAGAAACAAGATCAAACACAACTTGCAGTCTGAGAAACTACATTTATGACCTTATTATTAGGGTGTATAATAGACAAATCATGCAAGGACTATAGTGATTAATATTGTGCAAGTTGTTGGATTCATATACGAAAATAATAATAATGAAGGTTGTCTAAAAAATGAAAACATTTAATAAAATGAAAAGTTTTATTACAAATACTTTTGAAGAAGGTAAACGCTTGAATATCGATACTATTGTGGTAAGTGCAAATTGGCCGTATATCATTGTTATATTTGATATATATGTATTTTTTAAAAGTAGCTTTTCCTCGTCTTTCTATTTTACACTAAAGCCAGTGGCTGTGCATGTGTACACCATAGAGGTCAGTAACTATATTCATAATTGTTATTATCAAGCTTTGCTCATTGTCAAATTATGTATTATTTTGTCCTGTGTCGCCATATTACTACATGTACTTGTAATAGACATCGTATACATGGTAAAAAACATTGAATTGGAAACAAAATAAAGAATGCAGGATTTTGAGTTCTTTAGGAAATTCCGAGTTAGTTGATAAAGATATTTACATTCTATTGTAACATAATCGTCTTAAGAGTTTTGATATTACTGACAAGTGTAAGCGTTCAGTAAAACACTTCGATTTTTTTATTTCGTTCAAACATTATATTACAAATTAACCTTAATGTTTTAGACATACTAAGATACATGAACATCATTGTTAGATTACGTTTGTAAGTTTTTCGAATACTTAAATTAATCGGCAGAGTTAAATTGAACTACTTAGTCATATAAGTGTTATCTGCCATACAAATTATTTATAAGACGAATATCATTTTATGTGTTTTTTATAATTAACAAAGAAAACAAGATAATCAAAGATTCCATCATTCCCATATAGGAAATTTTAAATTCCTAGAATTTTGTAACTGAAAATATCACATAACTTGCAATTAATAGTCGTTCTGACTGAAACTTATCATTGGAATAACTCATAAATGCATTTAAATATTGCTATATTTTATTAGGTATTGGATATGATATTCTAAACAGACGCTACCTAGCACTTTATTGTTATCAGAATAAAGAGTCTTTAGAATGCATGAACAAAGGAAGTGTATACTATAAGTAAATGAAACTCCAGATCAAATTCCAAAATCATTTTTGTAAGCTTTAATTAAGCGAAGACAAAAACGATAGCAAATACATATAAACATGAGATGAAATAAAAATGGCTAATTTCACGTTATATTTAATTGACCATTTTCTTTAGTCTTTAACATGGAATGAACTATTTCATCTTTCAGCTTTTGCTAAAAAAGCATATATTTTTATTTTTTAAAATATCATTTACTGCGTTAGTGGATAAAATCTTTTACCCTGGTTTCCTGACCTAGTTTGTGACACAAAGTTGTGTACACGACAAATGATTTATTGGAATCGTGACATACCCATTACCCGGAACAATAGATCACGTCTCCCTTTGTACTAATACTTGAAGGTAATCAATTAAAACAAAGATGTTAATAATTCAAAATCGCTTTTTAGATGATTAAAGATATAATGTATAGAAAAACCAGTTGGGTACACCGGCCGAAAAATGTTAACAAATAATTAAAAAAGGCAAATAATGTGTTATGCTTACACAGTATTCAACCTTTTGTCCGGAACAATTTTTCTCTGTAATTGAGGTTTTATGCTTCTGAATATTGAGAATTTCATTTGATCGATACTCATCTAACAAGTGTTTGCCCATTTAGACATGAAACCTCACCTTCTATTTTGCAAACAATTGCGTGTTTTTTTGTTTTTGTTTTTGTTTTTTTTTTGCAATTAAAGTCGACAAATATTACACTACACTTATAATTATTTACCTAATGCATACACTATTTCGCATTGTTCTTTTAGATATTTGGACATTCTTGATGTAGTGATTATGGAGAGTGGTGGCTAAGAGAAGCAAGTATTCAGGGTCAATTCTTTCGATATATTAAACCATTACCATATGACATGTCTGCAACTGTTAAGTAATACTTTTGTATGTTTTTCACTCCAAAAATGTTGGAAGAAGGACATTGAAGTTCTTCTAAACTAATACAATAATATTTTAAGCCATTGGTTAATCTTCACCAAGCTATCCATTTATTTTGCTATAACGACGTATATCCTATTTTGATCAAAACAAAATTTGTTCGACAAAGTCGTTTATCACATACATCACATACCCGTGCCGTTTTTGCGACTCCGCAAAATTGATATAGCATTGCTGTTAACTTTTTTGACGTGGCGTCATTTTGCAATATTCAATAAGCGCACATCAATGAAAAAGTGATTATTTTTACTGTTAACCGTTCTTATTTTGGATATGTGATAAATAGAATATTAAATTCATGTAGGTTTATGAAAGAATATCATGTTTGCCAAATGTTCGCATACTATAATGATGTTCAGCTCGGACAATAAATTCAGCATTGATTTGTTTGTTTGTTTGTTTGTTTGTTTGTTTGTTTCATTTTACGCCCTTTCCAAACAGTATTTCAGTAGTATAGGCGGGTCGTTTCCTAACCAGACAGACAGACAGACAGACAGACAGACAGACAGAAAACTTTATTTTCACTCAAGGTATTACAAATACAACATGAGGATGTATGCAAATAACACAAATTAAGCAATATATGGTTCCAGTAGAGATCAGCAATAGAAAAAAAAGGAAAAAAAATAAAATAGAAAAACAATTATTTATGCATTCAGTATCATATATCATCGTTCTGGTGGAGAGTTACACCAGTACTAGACTACCTTCCTCCCCGTTAAACTACCAAAGCATTTCAGTATTGAACCTACACTCATTCAATATCCTCTATCTAATGATTTTTAATAAATATATTATCAACTGTTGGGTGGTTCTTACGAACGTCAGTGTGTATCTTAAATATTAGATCGGGATCACTTGCAATTTTAACTAAAAATTTTCTTGTTTTTAAAAAGTTTGCTAGGACAGCTCAAAAGAGATATAAGGCGATAGTTTCGCCCAGCTTTCTGCAATGCCCAACAAACAGTATAATGTATATATTTATATAGACTTAGCACAGAGTAATCGGTTATTTCATTAACAATTTCATCTACA
The DNA here is from genome assembly GCF_026571515.1 of Ruditapes philippinarum. Classification (NCBI taxonomy): domain Eukaryota; kingdom Metazoa; phylum Mollusca; class Bivalvia; order Venerida; family Veneridae; genus Ruditapes; species Ruditapes philippinarum. Next base: position 71,360 of record NW_026853675.1, on the reverse strand, counting down.
CCCTGTCATTTATTTGATTTTAGATTTTATTTCCGTATCCGTAACTGGACCAATGATAGTATCATGTTCAGTGAAAAAAAAACATTTGGATTTTTCTGTTTTATCTCATTTTACGAATGTTTAATGATCAAACAATGTGAGAATGCCAGAAACTTTTTTTTTCAAATCAGTTTAAACTTCAATGTCTTTTTTAAATAGTTGGTCAAACATTATTACTGATAAGAATTTAATTGCTTGACAGTCAAATCATATGCTGATAACATATTTTATATTTGTTGTAAATTTGTTGGTAGACCAGAGGATTTACGAAGGTTGTCCGATAATATGTATTGTACAATATCTCAAAAGCATTAGACTAAAATAGCCTAATGAAAATATGAATATAGGAATGGGTTATGTGGTATAATATGCACAAAGCTGACCTTCTATCACTGAAAAATTGCTTCACAAGCTCGGATGAATGTGTTGGATCATTATCTTTGGCTTCTATGCCAACAAAAGGCTTTGTTTGTGATAATATTTCTTGTGCTTTTTACTATAACATCTGAAAAATACTGACAGACTTTTGCCCTTAGTAATTAGTGCGGCTATACCATCAAAAGAGAAGCATGTGCAATAAACGACCTTCTTTGTGTTCATAGTCTTGTTGGATACTACAGACTTTTGATTACCCTTATTTTGTTTCAATTTTCCTGACTTGTTCAAAATACTAAACCCGTGTTAAGCCACTTGTAACAATGTTTGCAAATTGTCTTTGATGGAAGTTTGCATATATTTTGACTAATTGCTTAGCGGTTATTCCTCGTAGCCTTTTCAGGTCATCTAAAAATAAATTGGGTATCGATCTGGCACAAATCTTGTATTTTTAAAATACGCGTCAAAATGAAATGCCTGCGCAATGGTTATATGCCAGAAGTTTTGGCAGAATCGCGTAACTGTCATCAATTTCATTTTACTCCTCAATTTTGGGACATTTGTTTTGCTTGTTATATTCATAGAGCGGTCAGATTTTTCTGCATCTTTGACAGACTCTTTGCCTGTGCGAGTCAGAAAGTTCTTCCTCCACCTGAGCAACTTGATATAATAGTGATAACTGATGCCGTATTTTAAGAAATGGATGTGTTGATATAATTAAGAATGATGCATGTATAAATAAATCTGATCATTTCTTATATAATATTAAATCAGTTAAAATGATTTGCAAGAATAGTATAATTATTTTGTTTCGAAACGATTTGCCAATTTTATCTTTACAGCATTGAAAATGTATTATTATTTATTTATGATGAAGGTAAGTAATCTAGACATTTTCTTAGGCTTATTTGACGTTACTGTCAACGTGTTACATTGTGTTCAGCATGATGTATTTTGGAATCAGTAAGGATTAGTTGCTTTACAACACAAACAAAACGATTAATTTGTTTAATTTTGCATCCATGGAATGTTTTACCAGACCTTTCCAATGAAGATTCCCTTGGGAGGATAGATTACATATAGCTTAAATCGAAGCTTCCTTGCATGAAATGATTTATGTGTTACACAACAAAGGATCCTGTAAATGCAGTGTAAAATCGTTGGATGTCTTTAGATATAGAGACAAGTTAAATGTTGATTCTGTACATCAAAGACGCCGCCAAACGATATGAACAGACACATAATTATAATCTTGAAAATCGGTCTCTATTAGAGTTGAATATCCGAAGCACTAACCTTTTTTCTCCATGGTCTTGGTATTTGCAGGTTGATTACTAATAAAGTTACATATTTTGTGACAAAGTAGCATCTAATGCATAAATTCACTAAGTAATGTCTGAAATTCTGAAATGTAAATGTCTGTTGCGACAAAGATTGAAAGGTCTTGTCTAAGGAAAATAAACTGGAAAACAAGACAAAATTAAATGATTGGTACACTTAAAATAAATTCAAGACAAAGACAGAGGTAAAGAAAAGAATATCTTTGTTGCGCCAAGAATATGTCCTTTTAAATCTTAGTGCGAACTGCATAATGTTCGAATGATTTTGAGGACGAACTGTTGTCTTCTTTTACAAATAGCAAACATGTGTCAAAATAGTCATGAATCAATTGTTAAATGTAATCAATTCTTAATTAAGTATTGTTTTTATAAAAGATTAAACTACTAGTCTGGAATCTAGGTACAGAACCATTAAATGTAATGAAAATCTAGGCAACAGAGTCCTTCAAAATATCCTATTGTAAATATTTGTGATACATTTTAAAATAAACGATTTTATTTCATTCAGTTAATCTGTTTTATAACTTAAATGTTAATTATTTTCATGAATTAGCACAAGTTTTGCCTGTTTTGCAAAAAAAAAAAAATATTTGCATTTCGCCCGTATCGCAAAAAAGTCACACCCCTTTTCCCTGCCCGAATTTGGTTCCCGTCATTAGACGTACTTTCTTCGGTTGAGAGAGATAGTGGACGTGTTTTAGGCTTTGAAACTTGCAGGGAAGTACGCGATACTTAGTTGTCCTGGTTCCCTTCCCTCCGTCAACGAGGACTTTAATGCTAGCATACAGAGCATCATATTAAACTTTGCGTCAATTTAAGGCGGAGCCGTACTTCAACAGTGGCGAAGCAAATGAGGTGAGTGACACTGCCTCAGTCGTAACCTCTCTCAACCATTATGTTTTAGAACGGTCGACTGGCTCATTGGAACGATATTTATTAGGTAAATAAAATAAGATATTGATAAAAGTATATGATATTCAAACATGGCACTACCACTTCAGTTAATCGCTTGTTTAAGTTTCTTAAAGCTCGGTGACATGTTGTACATCAGAAAAGCTATTTTTATTAGAAAATTTGAAAACAGTGATGTTGTAAAAACAAAAACAAGAAATACACAAAAACAAGTCTAAAATTTTCTCCATAATGCATATCTACTTGACGCTTCTTGCGACGTTGATTGATTGACGTTTACGAGGAAAACGTTCATAATAATAATTATAGATATTGAAAAGAAATGTGTAATAATCGATATGATCATGACAAAACAATGCAAAGTTTATGTGATCATAGCCATTTGGACACTGCAAAAAGCTCAAACAAATTTAAATCATTTTTTTTACCGGTTTGCTTCACAATTCAAATTAAAAGACAAGTACCACAAAAAGGGCGGTTAACATTTGTTGTATTGTGATGATCGATTTTAATCGAACAACGATCGGCATTAAATCAGTCACAATAATCCAACTCAATGCAATACAAACCAGATTATATGATACTTTGCATACACATCATTTTCTGTTATGATTGTGCAATAATGCTTTTTATGTTTTAAAGATGTCCGACATATATGGATTGTTACAGGTGAATCGTGATCATTAGATTTATGTCCTGCGTGTTATGTCAGCGACCTGTTTCGATAACATAATAAACAAAATAGAAATAAAAACACCATAAAATAAGTAAAGTAATACAAAGTTGAGTTTCATCAGCTATTCACTAAATTATTTTTTTAATATAAATAATTTATTGAATTGATGATTGATATATGAATTTCATCAGTTATTCATTAATATATTTTAATTGATTTTACAATAAATAATTAATTGAATTGATGATTGATCTAAAACATTATCCAATTTTCTATGATCAGTGATGAATATATCCTGATTATGAAACACTATTTATGCTCTACATAAAGCAAGGTCACACAACCCTAGTGTATTTCATATATCTCACAATTAGAAAATAGTTCACTAAATACTCAATGAGTTGTGTATTTACAAATGTTTAGATTTAAATATTCTAAACAACTGTAAAGTTACTGTAAGCAACATCATTTTTGATACATATGACAATAATAAACATCGGGCGTAATTGAGTGCAAAATTGAATATTTCAACTTTTTATGATTAAAAAAAATGTTGTTTTTTTTTTTAAATAATTTTTTAACTTTTTCTTAAAGTCCTGTTAGGATTTTGTTAACCTTTTCAATTTCATAATAGTATTCTAAATCATAGTGATAATGTCTTTCAAAAAGTTTTACCAATCAAACACAAAACCAATTTTAGCCTCATGAAGTTCGCTCAAAGTTAGAAGAAACACATATTTTTAAACTTGAACTATTAAAACCAGACTGGAAGCATTATTTGTAAATAAGGATGCATATGCGATTATGATGTAATTTAACGAGTAATTGAAAACAACAAGCATACGTAGTACAGTTAAGATTAAACAATGCCGTTACATATTCAAAGGTACAAATTTGCCTTATAATGTTGAGCCATTATAGTTCTATTATTTCTTGCCATATCTAGTATATTGACATTACAGAATCAATGATCTATTATTGAAGACGTACTTGAATTGTGACAAAAATATTAGTTCGAACAATAGACCGTGTCTCCACACGTAATTGGAAACTAGAGATGTAAAGTAAAATATTGATATGGCAATATTTTAAAGTCCACATTACATGAGGACATTTAAAGAAGTATTGTTATATTAGTATGCTAAGTGGGAACATCGACCGGCTTGTGTCCGTAGAGAATAAAATAACAATAAAGTGTTTAATGTATATTGCAAACATAATGTAATAGAATTGATTTGAAACCACTTTAATCTTATTTAACAGTGCTACATGATGATCTCACAATTCCATACAAAAAGAAATGTGATCAAGTCTTATCAGAATCAAGTCTTATCTTGACATTAAAACGTAAGTATGTCAACCAATGACCTTTACGTATAGAAATATTTTACAATATCATTGTTTTTACCCAGCTTGCTTACGGAACGTCGGTGGTTCTATTCAGGTGCCCGTCGGTGCCTAAAATAATGCAAGGACGGGCTACTGAGGTCTTCCTCCACCAATAAAGCTAGAACGTCGCAATATGATCAATACTGTGTCGGTGTGACGTAAAATCCAATCAAACAAATAATATAATTTTATAGATCGTCTTTACATACACAAACATCTTTTTTATTTTGATGAGGTTAAAGAACCCTGCAAATAAGTGCTAAAAGGCTATCAAATCAATCAATTTGATGCTGTATTTATGTCGATATGATGACGCTCGTGTTACAAGTAAATAAACGTCGCACAAATTGTGATGCAAATTAATAATAGAGTATGCACAATAACCGTAACAAAATATTGATATTATAAACAGTAAAATATAAGGAAAATTTTACCAATGCAAAGTTGTGTAAATTAAATTTTCATGAGACTATTAAGTGTGACATAAACTGTGATCGATACAGTGCGTAAGCTTTACACGACGTATATTTAGATTCATTGAGCAGTTTGTACTATAGCTTCATCCTTATTTCTCAAATCAGCGCATATTATATGTTATTTTGGTTTTGGAGTGATATATGTGGATATATTACCTGTTAAGATTTTATATCACCCGAGCCGTTAGGCGAGGGTGATATTTTATCTTGGCAGGTAATATATCCACATATATCACTCCAAAACCAAAATAATAATTTTATTACCCTTCCCCTGCCGAGTTGAGACGATTTTTTAAATAATCATTGCTGTTTCAAATGAAACGTCGAAATAAGATTCCCTTTAGGATACCTCTTCGTCACAACATGACGTCACATAAATACATGACGTATTTTTCCCGTACCTTACAAAAGTAAACAAGAGAAAAGGAGTAGTCTATTGAACGCACTTTTTTGTAATTAATATCAAGCTTTCACAAGGTCATATTTGTTTTCGATACTGATGGTTATATGTATCATAACTCTACTTTGGTAAATATTTATCATTTGACAGTTAAAAAGTGCTTTTAAATCGGAATTTACACCGCGTAAAATCGAACCGTACGCGCATCATCTCCGCGCATGTTGTTTACAACGTTGGGTACCAAACGGGGAAATTTAGTGCGTATATTACCCGTCTGGCTCGGTTATATCAATTTCTTTCGGGTGATCAATATCCAATCAAAAAGGCGGAAAAAATCTGGAAGGGTAATAAAAAGGTATATAATAAAGGAGTACAATAAAAAATAATCCGATTATTCTATCGTCCTTATATTTTCTAATAAATCAATAGCTACCATTTTACTGAACTGAGCAACAGTAGAAACACTCTTGGCAATAAAAATATAATTGAATTATATCAAGACTAAATAAGCGGAAGTATTGATTTACTTTTAACAAAAATATCTAAAGGGTACTTTATTTTGAGGTTATTATACATTCCTCAGAACGCTGAATTCGATTGAACGAGTGACCAGCTGTCAAACTTAATTAATAGAAAATATACAAATGTTAAATAATAAATCTTCTATTATCCTTTTGATTATATTCTCCGGGTAAAATATGATAATATATATATTTTTACCAATTAATTTTTGATTTTATACTGGGTATATTTATATTTATGGGCATCAATGCTGCATTTAGGCCCTCATCCAGCAGGATGCGTTTCATTTACATTGTCACAAAATCATTCATACTTATGAAATATGCTCCAATGTTAATACAGAACTACATAAAATATTCATCATATGTCAATGACATGCAAATGAATAGTAAAATGTTCAATACTTTATATACATGTATAATGCACTCGGAAGGAAATATTAAATATTAATGCTCCCAAACAATGCTAGATGAACACATCTTTAGATGTTTCTAAATTTAAATTTCGCCATTTACATTTATAAATGTTGTAATTTGCTTAAGCCGGTGCCAGGGCATTCACATATACCACTATGAACAGGCCCAATCAAACTGAGTCTGCAACATTTTCAATTTTGCTGTTTTGGGAGCTCTATAGGAATTCCCTTTCTTTCTTTGTTATGTTTTTGTATCATTATCTAAACATAATGTTGTGACTTGGGTTTATTGTGCTGATTTGATTAGTACATGCATATATCTGTTTTCCACAAATTTTCTCTAATATTTGTACTGTATTTATACTGTATGTTTATATATACGTCATATCGTTTTGATCTAAAAGACCAAAATTTAAATCTATAAAATTCTACTTTCATCATTTCCTTATTATTCTCATCTGAACATATATATAAACATAATAAGAATATTCAGATATGAAATTATTTCTTCATTCAATTGTCTAATTAAATTTCACTAGATTTTATTATAAATATATTGTTGAGAAATATTGTAGACAATAAAACGTGCACATGTTGAATAAAATTTTATTCATTTTATCAAACTGTTAAAAAGTGTAATACGTTAATGATTTTTTTCTACGATGTTACATTGTCATGATAATAACTTTAGAGCAAAAGAATTGTATCCTTGTGCCGTATGTGACGTGATACTGTGGATTAATGTAAATATCTTGTACTTACTGTTATGACATTAATAACACCAGATTAATTTGCGTCGAGTATGAAACATCAATTCTGAATGTTTTGTCGTGCTATTGTGTGAACAATACATTAGCTTTGTCACGGGATTTACCATTTATATTACTTAAAACTAAATAATTTGGTTTCTCTTAAAACTAGGACTTCATATTTGTTGAAACAAAACCATGGAGTTAACCAGCTCATTGTATTGTATTAATGTTATAATGTGTTTAACATCTTGTGTTGGACAATTATTACATGCAGATGTACTAACAGAATTCTTTGGCGGAAATTCTAGACATAATGTAGAACATAACGAAAATCAAGTATTTAAAACTTACAGTCAACACCACAATTTCCTTCCACCTGTATTGGATGATTATATAGATATGTTTCTACATAAAAGTCATCACCGAAATGTTGCTGATTCGAAAATTCGATCATGGAAGACAATTTCAAATGTACATTCTAGAAATGAAAGGATGCTAAGTGAGAGGGATTTACATGTAGACATTAAGGGAGAGCTTAAAACACTAACAACATTTATGTTAAATAACAAATTCTCCGGGAGTGGGAGACGACCGACTTTATTAGAAAAGCCGCGACAACATCAGCTACACATAACAGACATACAACGACAAACGTTAATTAATCAGAATGCTCAATCTAAACCAAAAGTAAAAACAACAGATTTGAGCAGAGAACAGGAAGTATTGCTTTCAATTTTAAAACGTAAAGGAATAAACATAGATTTCACTGGTAAAGTAACGAGTACAGCGAGACCTTACTTGAAAGCACATAACAAATACAAAAAGCTGACAATGCAAAAGGCTGTTGAATTTTACGCTTGTTTAAAAATGTAAAACAATTATCGGAAAAGGTGTCAAAAGACGAAACTGCAACAACTAAAAAACCAACATCGCAGGGGATTATACCAGACACAACACAGTATTCAGAAAACTCATCAAAGAATAATGCAAATATAACAAAATCTACAACTCAACACAAGACGACGAGTACCTTACGACAAGCAGAAATTGATACAACGGAACAAACGACTCAAGAATTGTTAAGTACCACACCATCATTAGCAATAATAAATACCCAGCAAATTCCACATGTCTCATCTCGAAATTTAACTAAACAGACAGAGGAGGTAATACAACCCCCAATACAATTTCAAATGACTACACTATCGATGTCAACGATTCAAAATGAAATATGGAGGGTAACGTCCCAACAAACTAATACTTTTCCTTTGACATCACTGTTTCAAATAACTAAAAGTTTGGCACCACTGGCATTGTCTACATCATCATTAACAACAACAGCAACAGCAACAACAACAATAGATATGAGAGACATGAATGAAGCTTTCTGGAGTACTCCGCCACATTCCAGTAATGCAACAAAAAGCACGACTAGCATACCAACACATCAAAAGCAGATAACATTGTCAGTAACCCAAAGAACTAATGACCTTGAAATAAAAAATAATTCTAATGTACACAGTGCTTATCAAACAATTGACGATAAATCTAAATTAAATGATGTATCTGGGAATAAAGTGCTGGCTGCAAAAGATGTACATTTGTTTTTCGAAAAGCTTAAAAATTCAAATTTTTTGAATAACTTAAACAAAACTGGAAAAGACAAGAAAGCAAAGAGTAGCACTGATTGTGCAAAAGAATGTACGATTCTTCAAAACGTTTGCAAGAATGGAGGTACATGTGTGAATTCGTGCCCAGGTTTCTCGTGTATTTGTGCGGAAGGCTTTACCGGTTATTTTTGTGAAAAAATTGTCAAAGCAATATAAAGAAGAAAAATGTAAATACTGCGAATGCATCAATCAATAGGTAAAATAGAAAATAAAAAGAATATTTATCACATGTTTTTCAGTGGATAACGAACTGATGAAAACATCGAAATACAATTTCAATGCTGAGAGGGGCGATGGGGGGGGGGGGGGGGGGGGGGGGTATATCAATAAATGGAAATTTTGTCAAAAATACTCTCCGTCATTAGTCAACTGAACATAAGTTCGTGATTTCTAGTGTTTTACTGTAATATATCAGACGATAATATTCTCATAAACCACTTGTGAAATTTATACAATATATTTTTTACTCTAGCTGGACTATATCTGAATGCGGATGAAAAGAATATCATAACTAAATGGAATAACAGGCAATAATAAACGCTTTCATACGTAAATTTTGTTTCTTTTGGTAAAGAAAGTCGATGTCATCATACATGACGTTAAAATGTAACAAAATTAGAGAAATTTAATAGAACTATATCTCAAATTTGATGATGTGACGTCATGATGTGATGAGGCTACGCCGCAAAATCAGTAAAAAATACTAAAATCTTAAAATCACTTATAAAGCATGAAATAAAAAGAAAATTTATTTGTTTTACATATAACATTGAAATATATTTCATTCGTGAACACCAGCTTTTCTATTTTCACTCGTGGTCAAAATTACTAAAACGCATAAATGCATGAAATAGAATAAAAATGTTTTTATATTTTACTCGTCGTCGTCGTCGTCGTCAACACCAGTTGTTATACATTTGTATTTTAACTTGTGGTCCTGCCACTCGTGGACATATTACATCATTCTGGCAAGCCTAGTTACCGCCCAATAGGCAGTTACGCTCAGGACGGTTGACCCATTCCAAACCAAGACGTATGACAGATATTATCTTTCTTTCTAAAATGTTTTGTGTTGAGACTGATACCGCTTAAACCACATTTTGCATTTCTTTTTTCATTTTCCATTTTCTCTTATGAACAGTTTTTCGTTAAGCTTTTCTTGCATGCATTTCATTCGATCACAAATGATAATAGTAATTAAAATGTAAATATGCAGAAGAAAAGTAAAGAAATTTGATAAGAAAGTGATACAAAAGGAGTAATAATTCATCGCTACACCATATAATAGTATCTAATCTTTAAAGTACTCTTAGCTGAGATCCATTGAAACTAAATCCAAAATAGACTTATGAATAACGTTCGTTAAAATAATATGCTAAAATTTGATACTTTTGATAAATTTGTAACAAATGCCTAGACAATTCATAATTCCTTTTTCAGATAACAGCTGAACATGACTTACATTCTTTTTACGACCAACTTATTTTTCGTCACGTTTTCTGCTAATTGCCTAGTATATCAATTTGTTTCTTATGCGCGATATTGTTTACTTTACTTGTTTAATAGTCATTTAAGTGTGTTAATTATATACGTATATGTAAATTTGCGTTTAAATGCATCAACATGTCAGTAAAAACCTAAAAACATTAAATTTTCACGTAAAATGACCCCCAAAAAATCCCCGAAAAAGAAAATGATGGGGAAAACAAGACATTTAAAAGTTTATTCTTTAATAATTTTGGGTTTTAAAATTCCGGAATAGAAAACAGGGAAATTTTAAAAAACTCCCGGGGTCAAAAATTTAAAAGATTTAAATTTCCCTTTAAAAAATGCCAAATAAAATCTTTGCTTATTCATGACATTTAACAAAAATCACAACACAAAACTATTTAAGCCAAAATGAAGTTGTTTGCTTTCACATTTCATGTCAGGTTTACTTCTTAAACATTTGTTTTGAAAAGAAATAATTTAGTACAACATTGTTTGATCGATGGCCTTGAATAACATATACCCCTGCCCATGCTCTGCCTTGTGCCCTGACCTGGTTTTGTTTGAGGACCTCCTGGGCTCCTTGCCACTGGCTCTTGTTGCTAGATCGTGTGGGGGTTGCGTTCATTGAACGCCGCCTTTCCTTGTTGATCATGTATATCATATTTTAATATCCCAAAACAATGGCCCTCTCGAATGGGAAATCATTCAAGTAATAAATAATTTCGATTCTATACTTAACAAAAATGATTTTTTATCAATCATATCGACAGGTTTGACACTAGAGCTCAAGTTATAATGTCGTTGTTTATTACATTTAAAACAATTGTTCAACGATTTTATTGGCGTATCCGCCGTCTTTACACAATAATGTGATAATAACCATCATCACGTGAGTTGTTGAACAAACTCCTCACAGTGATTACCTCCCTTGGCAGAATTGTAATCACTGCCTTCAAAGACGTCACATGATGATGAAAGTCACATGACGTAACGTCGAAATTCAAATGTAAATATCGACCGTTACAAAGAAAATCTAACGTCATTTTTCTCTTTCTGTTTTATTTTTAACTTTTAGTGCCTACGATCGATATAGTTTATCAAAAAATTATCAAAAGTATACAAATAACGAAAAATAAATTCAAAAGCTAAAAAATATAAAATATCAAAATATTGTCTCGGTAGAAAATATTCTCATATATTTTTTTAAAATTATTTCTAAATATTCATATTATTTATTTATTTATCCATTAACATTGTTTAATCAATGAGAAAAAACTTAACTGATAGATAAAAGCAGTAAATTTAACAATTTTTGAAAAAATATAATATATCAGAAATTCTGATATATTGGGACCTTGGTGGCAGAGATCTACGCCGAAGAATTAAGGGGAGATCACTGTGTGGAGATTGGTTGTTGAAGACAGGGGTTACTGGCCGTAGCGTAACCGGTGCGCGGAGTTTGAAAAATTATCTTTAAGGATAAAAGATAAAATAAAACAAAGTAATATTTCATAAAAGGATCATAAATATTGAAACTGTTCTTTATTAAAGCATGTTTATAGAAACAAAACAGAAAAAGAAATATTATATAAATATTATAAAAAGGACCAAATGTACATTAGTCTATGTTGAAATAATTATATGTTGCATGAAGTATAAGTGAAGTTAAGAAGGTAAAGAGTTTTCTTAGAAATCATAGTCAATATGCTAAAGTGTACATTCATGGTGACCAGAGTAAAGAGGAAAGAACACATGCAAACAACCTTTAAAAAAATCATTGATAGTATGAAAAGTGGCAAAATCTTGAAATACGTGGTTCTAGAGTCACTGTGAAATCTCATCGTGATAGTGTGAGGGATATTGACAGAAACAGCCATGATAGGAATGGTGAAAGTGAACGAAACAACAGATACAATGAAAAAACATATTATAATAAAAGAAATGAAAGAGGTAGCCATAACAATCGTCAGAACAACGGACATGATAATAACAAAAGGCATTCTTTTAAAAGACAACAAAACTCATACAGGGAAGCTAATGGCAATGACTGCAGACAAGCACAAGGACATAGTAGGAAACACTAGGAGTAAGCATGCAGCTTTTGGAATATTAGAGACTGGAACATTAATAAAGCATCAGCTAGTTATAAATTAAGAGAAACTTGTATAAATTTCTGTAATTGTGATATCATTGGCGTGGCTGAGACTCATTTAAAAATAATGAAAACATAATTATGTATTGATGGCTATACTAGTAATTGGTTTGGTCAGAATAGAACAAAATCTTCATAAGAAATGTAAAACCGGCTCAGGTGGGATTGGCTTTCTTATAAAGAATTCCATTGTAACAGATTTTAATTGTGAAATTTTAGATAATGATTTTGAGGGAATTTTATGGTTGACATTAGAATGTAAACTAGAATTGTGTCCATAGGACACGGGTGCCCCCACCGCGCCACCGTTCTGTCAATCTTTTTACTAGTCAAGGGAAATAACTCTACAAATACTGGATAAATCCACAAGCGAAACCCCAGGTGCAAATCTAAATATGCTGAGCAACCTGCCTATAAGGTTTAATGACTCTATGTCAGATCCTTTTTGAGTAACTTGCGACACAAGTTGAAAATTGCAAACATTTTCTAAGTCGAGGGCAATAACTTTAAAAATACTAAATAAATCCAGACGAAAATACCTGGTGCACAACTGCACTTGCTGAGCAATATTCCTGTGAAGTTTCATGACTCTAGGTCAAATACTTTTTGAGTTACATGCGACACAAGTTGAAAATTGCAAAATTTTACTAATTTACTAAGTCAAGGGCAATAACTCTGAAAATACTAAAAATACCCAGACGAAAATATCCAGGTGCACAACTAAACATGCTGATAAACATTTCTGTAAAGTTTTATGACTCTAGGTCAAATACTTTTTGAGTTACATGCGACACAAGTTGAAAATTGCAAAATTTTACTAAGTCAAGGGCAATAACTCTGAAAATACTAACAAAAATGCAGACGAAAAAAACCCAGGTGCACAACTACACATGCTGATCAACATTCCAGTAAAATTTCATGACTCTAGGTCAAATACTTTTTGAGTTACATGCAACACAAGTTGAAAATTGCAAAATTTTACTAAGTCAAGGGCAATAACTCTGAAAATACTAACAAAAATGCAGACGAAAAAACCCAGGTGCACAACTTGATCAACATTCCAGTAAAGTTTCATGACTCTAGGTCAAATACTTTTTGAGTTACATGCAACACAAGTTGAAAATTGCAAAATTTTACTAAGTCAAGGGCAATAACTCTGAAAATACTAAATATATATACACATGAAAATACCTGGTGCACAACTACACATGCTGATCAACATTCCTGTAAAGTTTCATGACTCTAGGTCAAATACTTTTTGAGTTACATGCGACACAAGTTGAAAAATTGCAAAATTTTACTAAGTCAAGGGCAATAACTCTGAAAATACTAAATATATATAGATATCGAAAATACCTGGTGCACAACTACACATGTTGATCAACATTCCTGTAAAGTTTTCATGACTCTAGGTCAAAAACTTTTTGAGTTACATGCCGGACACAAAGTTGAAAATTGCAAAATTTTACTAAGTCAAAGGGCAATAACTCTGAAAATACTAAAAATATCCAGACGAAAATACCCAGGTGCACAACTACACATGTTGATCAACATTCCTGTAAAGTTTCATGACTCTAGGTCAAATACTTTTTGAGTTACATGCGACACAGGTTGAAAATTGCAAATTTTTACTAAGTCAAGGGCAACAACTCTAAAAATACTAATTCATCCAGACGAAAATACCAAGGTGCACAACTACACATGCTGATCAACATTCCTGTAAAGTTTCATGACTCTAGGTCAAATACTTTTTGAGTTACATGCGACACAAATGTGAACGGACGGACGGACGGAAGGACGGACGGACGGACAAGGGTAAATCTATATTGCCCGCCACTAAAGTGGGGGCACAAAAAGAATGTTACGGTTAAGATAGGTATATACATGTATGTTTGTTGTTTACCTCCCCAAAATTCTGCAAGGCAAATTGATGTGTATGATTTTTATGAAAATATAATGTGTCAAGTACACACTTATCAGCGTGATATGTCTCTCATGTATATTTGTGGGTATTTTAACAGTCGTTGTTCAGATAACCTTGACTATATACCAGGGATTGATGATATCCAAGAACGAGATGTTTTAGATTTTACTCTTAACAGTTATGGTAATGTTTTAACTGATTGTTTAGTTGATATAAATTATTGCATTTTAAATTTAAGAAATTCAATTAAAAATGATTTTATATTTATTGGTCCACAAGGAGCATCATGTGTAGATTTTTGTCTAATCCCATATGAAAATTTGAATAAGTTTAATAATTTTGAAGTTATTAAAACAACAGATTTAATGTCTGACACCGGAATTGTCTCTAACATTAGTTCGAACATTGTAAAACCTGATCATTCATTTTTTTGGTGGAAACTGTCATTAAACATTAGTAAAGAATCATATGATGATGTTTGTATGGATGGAAACATTACATTAAATAAAATTATCAATGATGATTTTTTTTATCAGGAAATGTTGTTGTACAAAAGTTAAATGAAGTGGTTATTTCTTGAGACGGTGTGAATAATTCTCAAACAAAACTTGATTTAGCGTATGAAAATCTAGTTGAAATATTTAATACATAAATGACAGAGAAGTTACAACATAAATGTGTTAAATTCAACACATTCAGGCGCACAAATAAAAAATAACGAACCAGTAAACCGTGATGGACTAATGAATTGTCTGTTTTGTGGTCTGATATGAGTAAATCTGAAAAATCGTGGTTGAAATCTACTTCACATGAAAAGAAAAAAAATCAACAACAATATGTTGAAAAGAGAAGGCTTTTTGACCGTTGTGTCCAACCGACTAAGAGAAGCTAGTATGTATCTCAGGCCCAAAATAACATTGATGATCTTATTGATAAGAACCCAAATGATTTTTGGAAAGAAATTGGAAAGATAGAAATTGGAAATGAAAGAATGAATAAGAGACCTTTTGAAGTAGTAAGGCTTGATGGTTCCATTAACAAAAATGCCAGTCAAGTTTTAGATAAATGGGCACATGACTATTCTGGTCTCTTGAACACAAATAATGAAAATTACTCCTCGTTTGTAATGCCATTTATAGATGCCAATATCAATGGGATGGATATTGATGACGAAAATATATCAATTGCGGAAACTTATCAAGCAATTTTACGAGCTAAATCGGGTAAATCGCCAGGTTTTGACAATATACCTGCAGAACTTTTAAAAAATAATTCGGCCCTTTATACGCTTGTAAACGTTTTCAATTACTGTTATAAAGACAGGAAATGTACCATCTGCCTGGTCCAAAGGAATTATAACACCAGTTTCAAAAATCATCAACATCTGACCCTAGAGACCCTCTATCATACAGAGGTATCACTTTTGCTCCTTCCATTTATAAAATTTACTGCAGTGTATTAAATGGACGTATCAATAAATGGTGTATTTTAAATGAAATTCTTCATGATGAGCAGAATGGGTTTATAAAAGGTAAAAGGACAATTGACCATGTACAAACATTGACCAATATTATAGAAACAAGAAAACGTTTTTAAAAAAAGTACATTTACAGAAAAGCATATGATTTTATCTCAAGACCTTTGTTGTGGACGAAAATAGAAAAATGTGGACTACAAGGCAAACTTTTTCATGCGGTTATGTCGCAGATGTAAAATGTTGCGTAAGACTAAATGGTTTTGATTATCGTTGGTTTGAAGTCAAATGTGGTCTTAAACAAGGCTGTCCTTTGTCGCGAATTTTATTTAATTTTTATATCAATGACTTAGTTACGGTTATATAGGAGCTAAATTCAATGATGATTTCATCAGTATTTTACTATATGCAGACGATGTTGTGCTTATTGCTGAATCTGATAGGGATTTACAAAGTTTGCTTGACATTCTCAGTGTCTGGTGTATTTATAATAAAATGAGTGTTAACGGTGATAAGTCAAATGTAGTTCATTTTAATACAAATAGTTGTGTCTGAACAAATCATGTTTATAGTATAGGTTCGACAATGATACCTGTTGCACATACGAGTAGTTATAAGTATCTTGGCGTTATTTTTTTTTTTTTTGAATTTTGCTGAATGTAGCTCTCTCTGCAGGAAGAGCACTTGGTCTTATTATTTCCAAATGTAAAACTTTTGGTGACTTTCAGTTCTCTACCTTTACAAAACTTTATGATTCCATTGTCAGGCCTGTTATTAGCTATCCAGCCCCGATATGGGGAGATAAGTCATACTCGTGTATAAATGCTATCCATAAATGCTATCCATAATAGGGCAATGTGTTATTTTAGGGGTAGGTAAAGACACCCCAAATTCAGCAGTCCAAGGTGAGATGGGCTGGAAGCCACTGATAGTTCAGCAATGGGACGCTGTTATAAGACAACACTGTAGACTGTTAAATATGCATGACTCAAGATTGAATAAAAAAAGTCTTTAATTGATCAAGATCAGTAGCTAGTATTAAGTGTAAGAATAGTATTTTTCGAATTACGGCATTGTTACAGAGTACTGATTTTAAAGACCACATTTATTTTAATACAAATCAAGTGAATACTAAAGCAATTGTAACAAATATTGAGGAAAAAAAATTGATGTAGAAGTTAATAAATGAAAACAATCATTAGAGCGTGTGTCATCAATATCAGGAAATGGTAGAAATAAGCTAAGAACATATAGAATGTTCAAGAATGTTTTTGAAGCTGAAACTTATGTAAAACAACATTTACCTTTTCATTATCGAAGAGCTATGGCATTATTTAGATGCTGTATTGCACCGATAAGATTGGAAACGGGGAGGTATGAAAATCTGTCAATACATGAAAGAACTTGTTTTAACTGTGATGAGATACATGTTATGTTACACTGTCCACTCTATACACAATTCAGGGAAGACCTTTTTGAATCTGCCAGAACAATTGTTAATAATTTGACAAATTATCTGATGTGGAAAAAATGCGTAACGTTTTTGTTAATCCATGTATGACTAAGTTTACAGCCAAAGCCTGCTTTTAAAACATAGACATTTTTTATTTTACTGTAGGTAACTATTCTTTTATATGTAGATATTTTAAGACAGAGAATGTTGTGAATCTTACAGATGGAATTTATTTTTATGGTTTAGGAATAATGTTTTTATTAGTTTTTTTTTCTGTTTTTTTTTTTTCTTTTTTTTTTTTTTTTTTTTTTTTATTTATTAGAGTATATATTTCTTATCATTACACACATGTTGTGTGACAAGGTTCATAACTCTAGTGTGTCTATTTTTCAGAATTATTCCCCTTTGTCTTCGAATTAATGTTAAAAATGTTATTTTTTTACTATAACTGAATACATAATTATACATAATTGATTTTTCTTTCATAGTTTTGTCTTTCATACTGCTTCCAGTATTTTATTAGTCGAGCTTCGCTGTCTCCTGTGACAGCTCTTGTTATATTCATTGTTACATAGGCATCAATAACGAATATGCATACTATTCATATAAGAGTGAAATATGGCTGACACATTAATTATAGTCAGCCATATTTGCTCTATCGGTAGCTACAGATATATACATGTTTCTGTTTAATAAAGGTAATGAGAATTTAACCAATCAATAGACAATAAATTCGTATTGATTATCGTGATGTCTTAACTATTGCCCACCTAATCAGTCAGTAAATTTTCTGTCTAAAGAAGTCTCTTACTACACTTTGGGGTCAACTGAGTTCGGGTTTTCCAATACTAGACAAAAAAAGATAATATTTACTGCAAAATAACGTGTAAAAGAGCTACAACTCGTTGTACAAATCACATAGTATAAAATACATGCTTAGGTAAACACTATATATATCTACACACATTTATCAATGCACAATTGTACTCAGTATGATATGTTAAGAATTAATACAATTACTTCTTTGAAACAAAATTAACAACAACAAACAAATTTCGTTAAATTCAAATCACACTCAACAAATCACATCACTTTACTGCTTTTATTCAAAACAAATAATACGGTTAATATTAATTAAAATTTAAAATTTATATTCATATTGTGTCGGGCAGGTTTAAGATATCTATTTTTATTTTTTAGAAAAAAAAAGTATTTTTAGTAAGAAAAAAAATTGTTTCATAAAAGAAATGCGTTCTTCTCTCGCTTGGATATGTAGCACACTAAATAAATTATTATACAATTTTAAATTAGATCTGTAAAATAAAAATGCGTTGTTTATTATCCGCGTACACATTCCTAATACACATTACAAAGCTGTTTTGTAAAACAGAACAGAACATATAATTTATTTTGAATTAAGCATATTCAGCTCATCTTCATATACAACAAATATATACATGCATGAATATGATAATGGTAAACGCATATCAGTAATTGAAATAAACTAGTGAGAGTGTAATACAACACATATATTATATACAATCCTCATGTTACTTTAAGCAATACAAACAAGTGGCCTTAATTATCATTACCCGGCATTTAATGAATAAACGTTTTTTTTTTTACAATATATAGCTAGTTTTGTTAACACTGACTTCCTTTCTGAATTTAGCAATTCTAAAAATTTAAACATACTAGGGTTTCTTGCAAAATAGTTGAATATACACTGTTTCCTAAGAGAATCATACAAAGAGCAAATCAGTACAAAGTGATATTCATCTTCGATGTCATTATTGTTGCAAAAAGTAGATTTTCGGTTATAGATGGGTATACAAATATTTGCGGGTTTGCGGTGCTGAGTGTCATTCAGATTTCGTATTTTTAAAATGTTAGATAATGTTGTCACATGTCATGCGATATACGAAAATGTGGTCTTTGTAGATTTCACTTACATTACATCATTTATAAGATTTAGAATCTGATTCAAAATGAGTCAAAATGAAACGATCATGTCTATCAAATAATATTATAAATTATAAAAGCACAGTGCAGTTTTTGTCAATGTCTACATTTCCTCATATCTTGGTCTAGACAACAAGTTAAGCATAAATAAAAAAAAAATTTCCAGTTCACGGAAATATGATTAAAAAAAGATAATCGAGAAACTCATTTAACATTATTTAAAATGGTCAGATTATTTAAGACACAAATGTTTGCTACAAGAAATATTTCCTTCTCCGTGTCAACAGCTGTCAAAAGAAACATACTAAGCCCGTGAAAGATTTTATTAAAACCAAAAACTTTGTTAGAGCCTTCCTCCCGCAGTAAGTTTTCCGGTTCATACTGGCAACGATAAAAGATTATTATAAGTTGTCAACGAAATATCAAGAATGTGATTTTTAACATACTATTTTAAACATATTCACAACATATAACGCCTCTTACGTGGGTGAATTTAACAGCAATACAGAACGCCCTGAACATGAATGAAGTGGATTTTTTTTCTTCTTTTTTTTCTTTTCTCTTTAAAAAAAAATCAAAAAAAAAATCGCTGTTACAAATCCATCAAATGTCAGATTAATGTTAGTGAAAAACAACTTAAAAATAGAAAATAACTTCACGCTTGATCACATCTTACGTTACGATAAAGGTGTGTTGCGTAGATATATAATGCATCGGGAGCGTTAACGTTGTTTTACGTATCATATTAACATCCGCAAGTACAACTGAATCTCCGTTAACGGTTCGTCAGTAATGTTTAACTGGTATTTCTGAACTGTCATTGATGAATATATAATACAAGGTAAAATAAAGCAAACATACGTGAAAAAAGAATGACATGGTTTCATTCCACGAATAAGGATTGTATTTTTTATATATAAATCTACAATTGTAGCGAACAATTTAAAGAAGTTTACTGACTCTAAACAAAATGAAACCCTTTATTATGCGAGTTTTATTACATTTCGGACTTTTATTTACAAGTACATTTGCGGCAAGCCTGTATTCCAGTATTTATAGTGATTTAAAAAGGCATGCTCATATAAGAGTAGCTCGAGAAACACGTGCAAAAACGGATTGTGCTGAACCTTGCTCACTGGGAAAACTTTTCTGTATGAATGGATCGTGTGTTCCGGTAAATTGCAGCTTCAAGTGTGAATGCCAAACAGGATATGACGGATGGTTTTGTGAACGAAAGGTACCGACAGTTGCGGAGGAATTTCAAGTTTTATCAGCAAGTACTGTTGTGACCAAAGGCCTCTCTTTTGAACAAACTAAGAGAACCATATCTTCAATAAATACTCTCGAAGATATAACGTCATCGAGAAATATTAATGTGATCTCATCATCATCAACAACATCATCATCATCATCATCGTCATCATCAGTACCTCCTTTAACACAATCATCAACAACGATATCATTATCAACACCATTGCCTGTGTCGGATCATACACATTTTGCAAATACTACTCCTGCATAAACAAAATATTTTATTGACAAATACCTTGTAAAGGTTTAAACTGAAACGAAAGTTATGTTTATTGGAATATAAATTTCCCAGGGAATATAAGAGCAGCTTTAAAATTGCAAAGATAAAATAAACAGAAGATAACATCATTGAGAAAGAAGTAAAGATTCTGGTTTTATTAAAGTGTTTTATGTCAACAAGAAACAATTTCGATCGACAGTTTGTCACTTACAAATTGCATATAACAAAAAGGAGATAAAAAAGCAGTAAGAAACTTGTATATGTGTAATGTTTTGATCTGTACATTTTTAGAAGTGTTGAACACATTGTTTAAATTGTACATATATTTGAAATCCATGCAAAAGATGTTTTAGTATGTGTGTTGAATATAGCTTTGAGTGTTTCTTTTTTTTCCCAATGTAACTGTTGGAGATGTGTCCCACATTTGATACTAAATTTTGTGCTATATGTTAATACATATAATTACTTTTTTGTTATGATGTACAGCGCTGCCAAATTTTATCAGTCACCTATTGCTTTAAAGTATTTTTATTTATTTATATGTTGCTTTAAATTGATGACATCCGTTTTATGTGTAGAATTTTCCGGTTTACTTACTTAATGTTTCACTGTATAGTTGGACATGATTTTAGTAATATCTGTTGTGTTCATATGTATGTTTTATTATTATTATTATTATTTCATTAAAGTCTCAGAGACGTAGTGAAAATCCATAACAATTTGACAGATAAAGTTACCTATCATAACGAAATATTCTCTATTTCATTCTTAGCATGCATTATATCCCAAAATTAAAAGGTTCTTTACGAGCCATAATATAAATGTATCCAATGCATTTAAGATATTTATCATAGCTTTTTCATGTCGCTTTTATCATTATGGCATATGACAAGTAGTTATTACGTGATTTCATTTACTTAGATTTATATGTCATTTGTTAAGCTATTTATTTATTTATTTACACTGGAAATCCATGGTTGGTATAGATTAATAAAAGATATTAAAAACATGTATGTTCGTTATTTTTCATTTATGATATCTTGACGGAGGGTTGCATTAGGAGGACATAGGAAATCTTTTATTTACTACGTGCGCACGCGATAGCTATTACTTGGCCTCGCGATAGATCTTATGTGCGCACGTGACAGCTTGGTTAGCCACGTAATACCTATCCCGTGTCCACGGAATTGCTGTTGCGTGGGCACATGATAGTTATCGCATTGTCATGAAATACTATCTCGTGTGAACGTAATATCTAGCATCCACATGTAGAAAATAAAATATTTCTTATGTCCCTTTATGCCACGTGTTCGATGTGTTATATACACTGTAAATGCTGATTTTATTATTTAATATGTGATTTAGATATGGTATGCGGAATCATTTGTAATTCTCTTATTGACGAAAACCAACATACAAAGTATAGTCTCCCAGAAAATATAACAAAAATACCGATATAATCTGCATATATTCTCATAATGATTTCAGATCGAGAAATTTAAATTAAGGGATACATTTTACTATGATGATGAACAATCTTGTTATCTTTCTCTGACTGAAAGTAAATAAATTTCAAAATATAACATACGTTAAAGCATAATGATTAAAAACAAACATACATATTACTTAAAGGCATACGTTAAACTTACAAAATTGTTCCAGTCCATGTTAAATATTGAATTCTGCTTAACCCTTTACCACATATATACGCGAAACAACGCACTTTCGACCCCCCCCCCCCTTTTTAAGGCCTCAAATAGTGAAAAAATGTCCTATTTTGGACCCCAAACATAAAGTTTTTCGTTTGAGAAATGTTGCTTAAAAATTGAAGCACTTTTTCGGCGCCGCCCTCCATCCAAAAGATACATCAGGGGGTTGCCAGAAGGGGATGTGCCCCTTCTGATAGGGGGGTTTTGAAGGGGGCGGAGTCCCCCTCATCGCCAAGAAAATTTGGACTTGTGAGAGGGTAAAAATGACCCCAGGTCGATCATAATGTAACGTTTAACCAACGCTGAAAAGCCTTTGACTCTATCTCAATCCCTTGAACAGTTGCAGCACTTTGAAATAAATTTTGATGGAAAAAATCGAGGCAAAATAGTGATTTTGGCAATTTTGAGATGTCCCCTCGTTGCCATGGTAACAGGAAATTAAAGACTGAGCATGTAGTTACGAAGGCAATGGTCCAGTCAACATTTGTGCCAAGTTTGATTAGTATTGAAGCATTTTTCATAGTTTCATAGCAGTTTGAACTTGTAACAGGAGGCTTTTCAGTGAAAACGGCCATTTTTCACAATATGCTCATGGGGGAAAGGGTTAAGCGGTGCTAGGGGCGTGGACGGTAACTTGCACTTTTCCATTACCGTCCATGAACAGGCTCAATCAAACCGAGCCTGCAACATTTTCAATTGAGTCTTGTTTGGCTTTCTTTAGGGATTCTTTATTTTTCTCTATTTTACAAATTCTATAGAGACGCTTAATTATATATATATATACCGAGAAAATTCAATAGTGTATCAATGGAATATGGAAATATTTTCCTTTTGAATAAATCTTTTAACAATAAGTTTATATGGAACTTAAAGTAATTAAGGTAAATGAAATTTACCTATATTTTGTTTTTGCTTCCGTGGCAAAAGACGTAAAAACAGGTATTTCATGTAAAGCATGGAATATATTATGTAATTGTAAAAAACATTTGTTTTCTGTTTTGCAAATATATTAGTTTACAGTTATATAATTCAACTATATTATGAAAGAAATGTGTGGCTTATTTAAACTCCTCGCCTTCCTAGAATTTACCAGTACTGCTGTCATATGAGGAATTATAGTCATACCTTAGAACGGCTTCAACTCATAATCCCTTGACGGCCTATGAAATAAGCCACATTTATCCGAAAGACCATTACAAATTCCATTTACAGGGGAATAATAAGTTAAATGTGCCGTTTTCTTACCCTTTTCCCTTTTCTTTTGCGTGAGTATTTTTGTTTTTGTATTTCATACAATATTTAAGATTTTATACGAGTAGACTCGGCTTAACCTTTTACCTCATATATACGCTAAACAACGCACTTTTGACCCCCACCCCCTCTTTAAGGCCTCAAATTTTGAAAAAATGTCCTGTTTGGGCCCCAAAGACATGTTTTCGTTTGAGAAATGTTGTGAAAAAAGTGACCACTTTTTCGGCGCGGCCCCCAACCAAAAGAAAAATTTTGGACTTGTGAGGGGCTAAAAGTGACCCTAGATCGATTATAAGGTAACGTGTAACAAACGCTGAAAAGTATTTGACTCTATCAATCCATTGAGAAGTTGCAGCAGTTTGAAATCAATTTTGATGGAAAAAATCAACGCAAAATTTTGGCGATTTTGAGATATCCCCTCGTTGCCATGGTAACAGGAAATTTAAGCCTGAGCATGTTGTTATAAAGACAATGGTCCAGTCAACATTTGTGTCAAGTTTGATTAGTACTAAAACAGTTTTTTTATAGTTTCGTTTTAGATCAGTAAAAATATACGGCACCTTGTTATCGGGCCGAAATTAATGCAAGTGACAGGATAAAATGTGAAATGTAGCTAAAGACTGCAAACCTCAAAAGAAATCTTGAAACTAATCTGAGTGCGCATACGCATACAAGGGTTGTTAGCCATATAACAAAAAGGTTACACGTTGGAATGCATAGCATTAACATTGTTTCCTTATAAGGGCATACAACTAAAACCATACATAGTCAATTCCGTTTGACTCATCAAACCTCTAGAATTAGCATTTCCGTACAAATACGTATATAACAAAGGCGGGCGAATTTGTAAATTTGGTAGACCGCATTTACAAATCATGCCAATAAATATGGGTGTAAAAGGTCGTTAAAGTCAGATATTACCGAACATATTACCATCAAAATTTTAAATCATCGCCTGTATTTTACATATGCATCTCCTGTAGGCGTTCATAATTATTTTTAAGTTGAAAGATATGGCTTATTGTGATTTACATACGAGCCGTGTCATGACAAAACCAACATATTGGGTTTGCGACCAGCATGGATCTAGACCAGCCTGCGCCTCCGCTGGCCTGGATCCATGCTGGTCGCAAACCCATTATGTTAGTTTTGTCATGGCGCGGCTCATATTGTAATGTGTCGAGGAAATGGTCAAATAGACTCTAGAGATAACGAAAAAGATATATAAATGTTAATGATAAGATATAAAAACGACCTCAGTTTTAAAAAGATTACCCCGCTATTTTCTAGAATTGCACGTTCCCAATACATTTTAACAATATTTATAGAAATTTCCGTTGATTACATTTAGTTTTTATTATTATAACTACAGTAAAATAAAAATCTAATACAATTATGACAACATGTCATGTTATTTTAATTTTTACTTGTTTTCACTGACCTCTTACTCTCGTTAACATCTGTCAGTTTTGGGCTATCGCATCTCTTACTATGACTGTTAGAAGAAGAATTATTATTGTTAATCATGAAATACACTGACTAATGCATGGTATATTATTTCATTTTAAAGAGATGAATAATATTATATTAAATGGCAAGAAATATATTAAAGTTACAAGTTTATTCATAATGACGCCTGTTAAACATAACTAATAGCATCATGGATAGCAGAGATGTCTTGTTTTCTATTTATTTACACGTTTTATTTACTTGCATCATATGAGACATTTCGTATCATTATTTATATTTAATAGTTTTGTTTACATACGCATTAATATCAAAATTTCTCTTAATTGCGATAACGTGATTTAGTTTAACTACACTTGGGAGTAAATAAAACGAAATATATTTGATACTAATTTCATAAACCATTTTCTGTTATTAAGTTGTTGCCCATTGTAAACATATCGACTGTTCAGTTCTAAAAGCAAATCATTTTCTTTACATTATTGTTACAAACCAAATTTTTTTTCGATCGAGTACAGAAATTATTAACTGTCATTGATGTAACCTAATTGATAAGGCCAATATATTTTCTGTCTTGTATTTTATATCGCAAAATAAATTGTTTCATACGAAAAACGAGTGATAAGATTTACAATTTTATCGCTGATTGCTGTGTTACACAGATGCTATAACCCAATATACTGGGATCCTACATATTACCGGACAAAATATGATGTTTTTTCGCTGTAACTGCACATTAAAATTTTATGTCTAATAAAATTCTCATTTCTGTCATGCGACAGTTACAGTACATCGTTTTCGACTGGCTTATGGAAACAGCATGACCTGCAATGCCGTCAAAGACTTTCTCTGTAGCCGTGACAGTCTCGTCGCTTTATAATAACTAAAGTTATCAAAATATAGCAGACACACCTTTCAAAATAAAATATTTAAGGAAAGGTTAAAGTTTATTAATAATTTATTTACAAAATTAAATAGATCGATTTATTTTTTAAAATACGTACTAATAAATTTTAACCAGCTTAGTGTTTGAAATTATTTTTATATAAACAGTCGATTTACAAGACCGACTAACAATAATTATTGTAGTTATAGAGCCAACCGCAGTTGAGTTTTTATTATATTGTCGTACTTTTTGGAAACATAGGTTTGAAGAAATTATCCTGGTTTTATACATGTACATGTACTTCTTTATTATGGTATAAAACGATACAAATTACTTAGTCCTTAGATAAGCGATGCACAACTATATATTATCTGCTTAAGAAAGATGGTTGAGAACAACGTGTAAGTTTTGAGACATTTTTGTTTTGTGGTTTAGGCCATGATCCTGCCGCTGATTCAATCTTTGCTGTAGATGGTAGCCTATCACCTGTTTATCCTTTGCAGACACTCGATCAAGATCAACAATATTTCCTCATTTTTGTGCAAAGGATGAGCATATTATATTTCATAAGTATTTACAACCTTATAGGATAATAAAAACGCTAAAACGTGCCGTAATTTAGCGCAAGAAACACATTGGCCGTAGCAAAAGATATCATAAGAACTCTAGGACATATTTTGAGTTATCACAAGAATTCCGGGACATTGGAAAAATCGGGTATAAATTTGTTAGTCGGGGCTTTATGTTGGCAATTTTGCATTATAATTAGATACTTATGTATGGCAAGGATGAAGACTTGAAGTAAACAGGTCAATACTTTCGAATTGGCAAATAATTTGAAAATTTTACCCAAAACTACAAGATTTTAAGCAAGAGGCGATGAAAAAATCGACTTTGAATTAGTTTTTGACATATAATACAATATGTAAGGCAAGCTTAATCATCAAAGTTTATTTAAGCACCTAAATCTCACTTTTTAACGATGAAAATTACCATTTTTGACGAGTGTTTTGCAGTATATACAATAGTTTTCCGACGAACTCCGTGACAGTTATCACAAGAACTCTTTTACAAGTAATCATAAGAACTCCATCCCTGTATAACACTTCCTCTCCCGTGCTATTTACGGTAAGTTAATGTGTTACGATTTATTTGAAATACTGAAATCCTATTGGACAAAAAAATAATTTCAAACACTAATGATAACGGGATACAACTGTATATAGATGTCCATCATATGTATGAACATTCTTCGGTGACTAAATATAATAATGAGCGATCTAAACATACTTGTTGTCATAAAAAACGGATACAAAACATTGTAAAGCATCTAAAATTAGAATTAACTTGACATACTATTTCATAATATTTTTTAACGTTGACAATTGTGCGTAGGTGCTGATGTCACGCCCGTTAAGTAGCTTTACAATTTTAAACCATACAGTTCATATTCATTGATAAAACATATCATACATTGTTAATTGACAGCTGTATGTTAGTTATATTACGTATAAAATTATAAATGCCGCCCGCATTAACATCGTTACTATATAAATACTACGGCAGCCACGTAAACGCTATATTATCGCTAACATTCACGCATATTATAGTACATTGTCGTTAACGACAGACAGATTTACGTAAATTGTGGAATAGACATACAATTATCATTCGTTTGAATAACGATATATATGTGGGGAAAAACCGCATTAAAATCAGCATTTAGTTGGTAAAAACTTTGTGTGACATCTTTTGATTAGGAGCGACTGTGTTAAGTTAAGGAAACGCAGTAAAACATTAAACATTTTCGATAGATCGTTTTATCTTGATACTAAGCAAAATGGTTAACTGCCAGACGTCTGCTATACTAACGACTGGAATAGTTTTTGTTTTTATCTCAGAAGTAGCTTCTGTGTATTCCTACAGCGACTTACGCAAACTTGTGTTGGGGAAGAATCTTTGGGGAGCTGCGGCAAAGGACAAATCTTCCACATCACCTTGCGACATTAAGTGTGCTGCTGGTTTAAATCTTTGCAAGAATGGCGGTGTCTGTACTGTGACGAAGGACTGTAGTTTTAAATGTATATGTCCTAACGGTTACACTGGGTGGTTTTGTGATAAAAAATCTCCTTTAATACTTACAACAATGTCTCTGGATTTACATTCAGAAGTAAATAAAAAGAGTGCAGTATTAAAGCAAAATAATGTAACATTCAAATATGAGGAAGGAATCCCGTCTGCAAGTACACCACACCAAATCAGCCGAGACTCAGCTGCATCAGTACTTGTACCATCATCAACAACACCTCAAATAACCCCGTCATCATCGCCATCGTCATCATCGTCATCATCGCCATCGTCTCCAACATCGGTAAGACCATAAACAAGAGGAACGATCATACAGAATAATTTGGTTACAACAAAGTGAAAACCTTTCTGAGGATGTGAGACTGATGTATCCTAGAGATACATGGTAAGGTAACTTAACGCTGGAAGGACAAGCGTTCGTCTCTACAACATTAGAAAGCAAATCAGCAGGTATCGCTGCTGATTAGGAATTGTTATGATTTGTGAGATTATTTATTTCTTTTGAAAGATAATATAGAATGTTATAGTAATGTGATTCATTCAGGACAAGCATAATGTTAAGCTGGATATTCCGGTTGATCCTATGAGAATTAAGCATAATGTATTTGACGAATTCCACATTAAATGTCTTTTTTTTATAACTTCTTTACCAAACTATGTTTTTTAAAAGGTAGCTTTGTCTAAACTTGCTGTTTTTCAAACATATTTTCATGTTCTACAAAGTGATTCATTACAAACAACATAGTGGCTGTACATTAAATTAGATTCAGAGCTGTTTCATCGTTTTGCCACAAACACATATTAAAAACATTCAAGTTGATATTGAGTGATAAATTTGTCAAATTTTATTCTTCAAATTTGTTTTCCTTATATTAGCTATTGTGGTGTAATCTAATACAGTCTTGTGTATATAGTGCAGATCAACCTTCATATATGAAACTTTTACAGTTTATGTCAGTTTTTCAAGAAAATATAAGTAAGAGACACGTATATCGCACTAAGTATCTATAATGGGCTGTTCATCTAGGAAGACTGGAGTCTGTATAAACAAAACCATTCATCATCATTTTTAGAGAAACATTCAAAGTATATACTGACTGAATAGCGAGAGGTGACAAACATCTTGGTCTGCAGAAGTCTATGGGTTAGACCTTTTACACTGTTATATCATAAACAATTCATATTGTAGAGTTTTAGACATGTTAGCCTCATTTCCACACAAATAATATAAAAGTGTTGTACTGAAGTGATATTCATTATCTAAGAGTCATCATTTATCTACGTGTATATTACTAATTATTTTCCATTCACAATGTTTAAATATTTTCATAATAATGTTTGAAATCCATATTTATTTAATTTATGTTGAAATGAAATACATATAACATGAACGCTAAAATTTGTTGTGATTATTTTGTTCTTAAGAGTGCATTTTATCTCAATGCATCAAATAAGAGTACCCCCGCACCACACCCTCCGCCCGTAAACATTTGTTGCAACAGACTCAGATATTAACTCTTTGAGAACAAAGAAGTCATAAACATTTTAGAAGAATTGCAAATCAGAGTAGTTATATCTATACATTTTAACTTCTTTAATACGATGGCGACACCAAGACATCAAATATTTACATTGTCGCAGATGA
Organism: Ruditapes philippinarum; assembly: GCF_026571515.1. Taxonomy (NCBI): domain Eukaryota; kingdom Metazoa; phylum Mollusca; class Bivalvia; order Venerida; family Veneridae; genus Ruditapes; species Ruditapes philippinarum. Next base: position 41,361 of record NW_026853675.1, on the reverse strand, counting down.
AACTATTTCTAACAATGCATGAGTAAATTATACTATAGATGACAGTGGAATCTGCACGTATCTTTTTTCTCTGACAAAATATCGAAATATTAAACATAGAAAGAGAAAACATGAATTTTAAGCCGCGCGCTCTGTAGTACTATTTCAAGTAAAGGTACCATCCGTTGAATTATTTTGATTTGGACAAATACAATAGTCCGTTTCTCGAATCGATTTAATATTAAAAGACATTTCAGGTCGTATGTCGTATGTATAAGACGGAAATGAGAGATATAAATTTAATATGTTCCTTTTACCTCACTCCTTTCTTATAAATACGAGTTTTGCCAAACATATTTTAAACAAAACTTTGTCAAATAGATTAGAAACTAAAAAGTGCTAAAACTATTACAATGGCTGCTACCGAAGAAACGATCAGTCACGGAAAACTTTACCTAACTCGCGTTAGAATTGCACTGCTTTAAAAGAATAATCTTCATCTTTATATTGTGGTTTATGAGAGCAAAATGACATAAGATGCAGAACATAGCGGTGATCGGGTATCATTTCAAGTCATGTAACTGACAATCTAAACAGATACATCACGATTTTAAATCAAAGCAGAATTAATTTTTTCTCTAAAAGATAGGCATTGAAAGCATTGGTATAATCGGCAAGCAGCTGTTACCTCTCTAGCATGTAACTGCTTGCACATGTTCTACAGAATTATGCCTGAAGCATGCCAAAACATGCTCATTATGATCAGTCATAATTATTAAAGTTCAAATCAAACAATACGTTCTCAGACAATGTTTATGTACTGGAACATTTCATCTTGCTGACATTAAAGTATGTTTCGTTCTTTATAGGTAAGATTTCAAACATTTCTGTGAAAATGTGTTGTATTTCATTGGGAGTGTGCCAATGCAAACTCATTGAGAAATAATCAGGCCTTTGAATGCATTATCCTTTTAACATTGTTTGGATGGGTAATATGATAAATCTATATTATTTATTACTACTATTTTATATACTAGTACTATATAGATATACAAAGAGGTGATGTTATCAACAATTATCACGTAAAAGTATGAACATTTATACTGGAGACATCTTTGAATAAGCACTTACGTCTGTTTTAGCATATATGGCCTACTTGACTAGTCTACAACCGTCCATTTAACTTAATTAGAGGACCAATCCCGTCAGATGAAATTCTAACATTCTCGTTGTATTTTCATTGCTTTATGTATCTAAATTTGATCGTATTATGCTAAAATTCAAAGGTACGTATGAAATAAAATGTAAAAAATTGCAAAGAAACAACTCAATTTTGTGATCGAATTAAGGAAAAATAACCATACAAATGCAAGAATAATTGGATTTTAATTAGATCAAAAACAGTATTTGAATCAACTATGAAATGCCCACATCTTGTAAAGTAACCATTTATTTATCTTAAAATTTCATAAACATGCCACAGTGATGTTTAATATTTAATTTATGAGGATAAACAACAGAGTATAGTTTAAGTCTTTAATTTGACCTGATCTTGATCCCTAAATCTTAGTGAACACGGCGACAGGGATAACACAAAAGAACACATTCTTATTGTCACTGTAGTCTGTAGTGTTGTCTAGATGTTTTTAAATGAATTTTTGGTAACGATAGCCGAGGGAAAATATGCCATCACAACAGTGGGGCGCAAGGCGAAAACTCGACAAAGTAGTGACTGTCGTATTTTATCGTGTTTTCGCCTTGCGCCCCGTGGAGCGAAAGTACGATATGGTACAAAGCAGTCACCATACATATAAGTCAAAATGTCAATGTAAAATTCTCTCCGAATCGTTGTCATGTTGTGATGTAAACAAAAATGTCATAATCTCGGTACAATTTTTTGTCTGAAATGAAATATGAGGTATTTTACCCTGCTCTGATTCATACAAACATGATAAACATATAATGTTATCATCATTGCATCATACAGATGCGTACTTATAGTATGTAAATTAAGGAATGCATGCACTTAATACTTTTTCAACTTGTTTTTGTTATTAACTATCTTCGTACATCTCTAAACATCTTTTTATAATAAAAGGCACGTTTTAGTCAAAACATTGCTTGAAATAACTCATGCTACGTAAATAATTGTTTTTGTAACATATAAAAATATTGTAAACTGTAAAATTATTAATATATGTCATGATGTACTGTTTTTTCTTCTTGTTGAGTTTTTTAATATAATTTAGACAGGAGAGCAATTGCAGCGTTATCTGTATATAGTTGACATTATGCACGACGATTTACAGAAACACAAACTTTAATTTAGAAAAAAAAGCTTTTAAAATTATCTAATCATTATCAAATAGTTGTTGGTTTGACAGCCGAATTTAAATTGTTATCATATTTAACACATATATATTTAACCTACGACAAAAAAATATATAACCTCTGTTGTCTTTTTATTTGTGAAAATTGCATTTTATATTTGAAAGAATTACAGCATGGTTAAAGGGAGGCACAGGCAAAATTTTCATTTCTTAGTTTTGAATTTTTCATTCATTATTCTGTAAATGCCCTCAAAATGAATACATTAGACAGTCAAAGGAACAATTGTTTTCTCCATATAAGGAATAAGATGGTGGTTTCTTAACTTGACCCCTGTGGGTCAGGTTAGAGAGCTACATGTAGGATTTCATAATAGTCATCAAAGTGAACTCTGGAAACGTTAAAAACATGTCAAATGAATGTCTTAGACTTGTTTCAATCATACAATATCCACAATACCTGTTATTGTAACTTCAAGGGTTTGTTCAAGTCACATGACTTGTTTTAAAAATATTCGGTGATTCTATTGGCCCCTAAATTTTTTTCAACATAAATAGATATATTTACGAGTTAAACCCAAAATACAATGTATATGGAGTTTAAACAGAAATTCATCCTGCAACTTCATTCTAGTGTGATTTGAGTACATAAGATCAGTTTAATATTTTTGTCATTATTTTGCCTGAGTATCCCTTTAATCAGCGCATCGTTTCTGTGCGTACAATGCGGACGTTTGTCAAACGTTCAAGATTTTCTGCCAGTATAACTGAACATTTGGGTGCAGATGATATTGTCAAACCGGTAGAGGTATAATTAAATTACACAAATTAAACATGTGTTTGTTATCATATATATAAAACTTCAAAGATGTTTTACGGTAATGCAATGGAACAGCAGCTCTTACACCGATGCGTTTCGTCCGATGCAAAACAGTGCCACTTTAGATGGAGACTACGTGTTTCAAGCAGGATTTGATTTTTAGCGTGGTTCCACGATATTAAGTCTCAGTATACTACAATCAGACAGTTATACAGTATATTATTTGTATACGGAGACAGGGGACTTCCTTTTGACGAAAATGTTTGCGAAAGAATTTGTCCCAAAGTGTTAAGCTGATTTAAATAAATGTTTGTTTTTTGTACTTTTATTTCTATTGAGGACTTGCAAAATCAATCGTGTCTTTTGACACAAGCATTCGTTTTATTCAAAATCATATGACTCGGATATTTCTAAGCTTCCATACAAGAAAATGGTTCAAAGCCCACATCCCCTTCCAAGGAAAGGTTTTAAAGCCCTCATCCACTCTTTACAGAATTGTAAGAGCATGTCAAGAGTAATATCTTTTTAAAAAATACATAATTAATTTTTCATTTCTAAATCCCCCATTTGTTTAGTATCAATTTCCTTCTTTGTTCAAAATGAGGATACTATGTTTGTTTGGGTTTTACATTACACCGATACATTATAGGTCATATGGCGACGTTCCAGCTTTACGGTTGGAGGAGGATCTCAGGTGTCCTTCAGTGCATTTTATCAGGCACGAACAGGCACCCGAGTAGAACCATCGACGTTCCGTAAGCTAGCTGGATAGCTTCCTCACATGAAAGCATCCAAAGTCCTTGTCGGGATTCAATCCCAAAGTGGTGAGGAAGGATAATAAATATTAATTGGGGCTGTCAGAGTTATTGTCGTGTTGGCATTGTCAGATATATAGCTTTTAGTATACTAGACAGTACCTAATTCATTGGTACCAGTAAACGGCCTCCGAAAATTAAATGCGTCAAAAACTGATGTAAAAAAGTTAACGTAACGGCTTTCTTTATCAGAAATGCATTCCTTTTTAGCACCCTTCCCATCTTTTAAAACCAATGTTACTTGGGCGTAGGCTCTAAGGCCATACAGAAAAGAATACAAGTCGGACTGCTCGACTTGACACATAATTTTGTAGTTGTTCTTTGTTTCAGAACCTGGTTTATCATCTTTCGGTTTTACGTCATCACAAAAATGCACGATGCACAAAATAGTTGATTCTATGCTTGAATTTTTGAAGAAATTGTTCAACAGTTTATATTTGTTGTAAAATTATCTGCTAAGCATATCTGATAAAAAACTGAAGAAAAAAGTGAGTAAAAATCTGGGTGTCTTTTAGTATTACTGGGTACCAAAAATTATTCCCGGGCAGCATAAAGCACGAGTGCAGGGGAATACTGTTAAGTATACTTCAAGGTACACTTAAGGCCTACAAGTAGTACAAGAAATGACAATTAACCCTACTTAATTGGGACCAATCAACACTACTGCCAGTTATAAAACTCAACTTTGCATTAACATGTTAAACCATTGTTTTAATTTAATTTACAACTCCACGACAAACATGATTTACACCACAGAAAGAGCATTCTCCTCTGTTGACCAATAAACAAAACAGTAAATATGTTTAAAACCTGTATTTCTGTAATATACGCCATAATCACATGTTAACACGGTAAAATAATTAGACAACACAAATACTCATATACAATTCAATATTTCATAATTATTTTCCAACATCATACAGAATTATAACATCTTTTAAATGCATTTAGCATAACTTTCTTTATACTGTATCATTTAAACAAAATGAATGGTCACAATAAAATTAGCACAGATTATAAATCTTTCAATTAAAATGAACATTTACAACAAAGTCAAGTTCACTATATACCTACTTCGTAATAAGCCAGTCATTTCATTTACTTTATTACAGACTTTATAGAATGGATGTTCACAACTACATGTAAGCCAGCAATTTTATTTCATTTAATTAGATACATAACAAAATAAATGTTCACTATTGAACCACTTATATCATGACTTAATGTTTTAAAAACGTGTCAAACCAAACAAAGTTATCCATGATCACATTTAAATATTATAACAAAATAAACGTTCACAATTTGGCCATCCTATTTCACTTAATTATCAATAAAACAGATAAAATATTCACAAGAATTCCAGTTGTGTATCTGTTAATCTAGATGTGTTGAGACAGAGGGACTCCTTGTTTAATTTTTTATCTTGACAGTTCGATAATTGACCATCCCAAAAATAAAAGCTGGAAAAGTGTAATAAGAAATCCAGCAACGGTTAATAAAGCAAATGTTAATAAAACAAAGGTTTTATTATATACATCATCATCTTTAAACAAAGGAATTTTAACCAGAAGTGTATACAGCCATATTCTATTCATAATGATTTTAAAATCACTGAAACCAACTGTTGTCCCAATCTTATAATGATAAAATGTTGCTTAAAAACTTCATAGGGTTGTAAACAAGAGCTGTCCGTAAGACAGCGCGCTCGACTTTTTTATTGCTTGCCAATAAAAAAAGTTTTTGCAGTAAAAGGCAATACAAGAATCTCTGTATTTTTAAAGTGAACAATGGCCATGAGCATTAAGATATTTAGTGAAGAATTATTTTACTGAATTGTGTGATACCCTTGAACACTGCAGCAAAGTTTGAAATGTTTAAGTCAAAAGAGGGCTGGTAAGAAAGAAAAAAAAACTGAGTTGAGCCTTAAATAAATTTAATTCTAAGTCGATAAAAGGCCTTAATTTTTAAAACAAATCCTTGACAGAGTTACCTTCTCTTGCGTACAGATGGGGGTAATGATGTGAAATAGCATTAAAAGTTTCAAAGCAATATCTCAAAGGGTTAAGGCAATAAGTGGATTTTACCCATATTCAATGTATTTTCTAAGTCAAAAAGGGGCATAATTCTGTCAAAAACCTTGACAGAGTTATGTCCTCTTGTCTGTTGATGAAGGTCGTGATGGTAAACAAGTATGGTCAGTTTCAAAGCAATACCTCCAATGGTTTTGAAATAAAGTGAGGTGGTACAAAAAACTGAACCAAGCTCAATACACTTTCTAAGTCAAAAAAGGGCCATAATTCTGTCAAAAACCTTGACAGAGTTATGTACTCTTGTCTGTAGATGGAGGTTATGATGGTGAACAAGTATGGTAAGTTTCAAAGCCATACTTGTAATACTTCTGAAATAAAGTGGGGTGGTACGAAAAACTTAACCAAGGTGTGACGCCAACGCCGACGCCGACGCCGGGGCGAGTAGGATAGCTCCCCTTTTCATAGAAAAGTCGAGCTAAAAATCATGTATATTTTGTTGTGAACATTACAATCACAGTAGAGAAACAAACCTTTTATAAAGTAGGATCAGCTGAATGTTTAACTGTTGAAAAGAAAATATTAGGAGCCTAGCATAATGCTTACTGTCAGGTTAAAACAAGTGGTATGTTGATTTCATGTTGGTAGTTGAGGAAATTGGTAGTTGAGGACAGCAAAATCTATATTTCTTAGTAATGTAAAATACTTGAAAATGTTTTATTTCTTATCTACAAGTATAACAAATGCATACAAATTAATTTCAATTCATCAAATAAAACACTATAAAGCTCGGACACTACGACATATTTTCCTCCATATTTCAATAATGTATATGAAACAAACTTGCAAAAATAAAACATTAACAGTTAGATGGGCCTTGTAGTTAGTGGTGTTCAGCCTTACATTCAACATAATGTTTATTCAAATATACTTATTCTTCATCAATAACAAATTACCATTTCAGCATAAAAAGTGAGCAGGACATAATAAAAGGTACAAAATGCACTGAGATAATGTACAATTGCAGAAGATAAATCATACAGAATTTTGCCCTATATACAGCACAAATAAAAATATAACACAAAAATATATGTCATTTTTTTGAAAAAAAAAAAGATAAAAAAATTAAGAATTGTATACTCAAACTAAATTAAAAAAATTAGAAAAATTTCAACACTAATCCAATATATGGACGTATCTTTAACTAGAGACATAGCAAATCATATAAATGTTGGTTCCCAGTTACCTGACCAAAATGTACATATGAAAGAATACAATATATTCCCTACAGCAACAGGAAGCAAATTAGAAACCTTTCCTTCATAAAATTACAAAAGATATAAAAGTACAATACCCTGTTGATAACTCACTCCAATACTATAAAACTAGAAGTCCATAATTTTTAAGGATTAGCCAAGATTCGAGAAGTTTAACAACACATAAATTGTTAAGTCTTAATATAACCAGATTAGAATATGTGTCAGATCTAAATCTGTAGAAAACTTCACATGATATAAATATTATAATGATAAATAAAATCATAATGTCTGTACATTAAGGACATAACGTCAAAATATATTCTAAGTTAATTAATAATAATTATACTTTCTAAACTGATTTCTGAAAATAAAAAGAAAAAAATAGAAACATTTGAAGCTTAATATAATATAAAGCAAAGAGTACAATTTGCATTTATAGATGCAGTCAAGAAAAAAAATACAATAAGAAAATGATTTATAACAACAATGATTAAGAAAATTTCTGTATAAACTGACCTGTGAAAATATGTAAATAGAACAATTACACATTCACTGTACATGTAACTGTTTCTTAATAAGGTATAAAAATGATAGAAATACAAAACAAAAAACAATCTGGACAAAACTGACCTATCATTGTAGAAGATAACAGCAAAAACAGCAGTCCTTAGTGATAATGTTATCATTACTGAATCCAATAATTTGTACTGCAAACATTGATCTAAATGAAGAAAAAAACATTTACTGATGTTAAATTACTTGAACTAAATCTGTTTCTGTGAAAAATATGTAATAAGAAAAGAGAAATCAAAGAATAAGAACAATTTTTAAAAACATGAGCATAATATGTATAATAATTATAAACAAAAAGACATTATTTTAAAGACAGTTAGTTTGCTGTAAACAAGATCGCATCGATACCTGCATCATTGCAATGACATTTAACAACTAAAAATAAACGCCTGTTTGTTTTATCTGTTTCCTCAGCATAAACAAGACACAAGCTGGGCAAACAGGTTTATTTCTTTCAGTGGAAAATATGTGATTTATTATTTTTGGTCTATTTTCTCTTCGATATAACCTACAATGTGTGAGCATATAGTATAAAATGTAACAGTTTTTAGAAAATCATCACATGATATGACATACAATAGTTAAATCACAACCTGCTGTTCCATCTATCCTGTCACCATATTAGAGACATTTAAATAACACAATATGAAATCATTACAGCAGTAATCTGTAAAGAAAACTTCATTTACCACACATATACATCATACTTAATGTAGTACCTAATTTACCCTACCCATGCTTAATGTTTTAAATAGACCTATCAATCTTTCAATCTGGACTAAACCATTCTACATTTTAGGCAAAATTTTTAAAATCAGTACATGTACTGACAGATGTGCTGGCTTATCTTGGTTTGCCTTGGTAGCATTGGTAGATACAGTTCCTACTAGCAGGGCAAAGCTTAATTTAACAACAAGATTATATTCAGAATAAACTGCAGACTCAATGTAAGAAAAGTCTTCTTTTTGTTTGTCTTGAGTGAATATGCTATACATGATGTTACGTAATGAGAAAGTTGCAGAATTTTAAAATGTGAAGGATATAATATATAATGAGGTTGACTTCAGACATTTAATGGCTACACAAACGCTATGCACCAAAAAGTTATTAAAGTTTGTGGTCATTAATAATTGAGGAGTAACTATGGCAATTTTAGGGAACTAAAAACATTTGAATAGAGAAAGATGCTATTAAAGAACAAAACCAGTAATTAGCTTTGATGTGAAATTACAAACTTAGGGAATTAAAAAAAATTAACAAGTACACAAAAACAAGAGGGCAATGATGGCCCTAGATCGCTCACCTGACCCATCAAACTCATTCAAACAATTATCTAGACAAGCATTCTGACCAAGTCTCATGACAGGTGAGTCAAAAATGTGACCACTACAGTGTTAACAAGGATTATCCATATCTGAGCAGTGTGACCTAGTTTTTTACCCAGGTGACCCATATTCAAACTTGACCTAGAAATCATAACAAACTTTCAGACCAATTTCCAGGATACTTGGATCAAAACAGTAGCAACTAGAGTGTTAACAAGATTTTTCTATTTTTAGCTCCGGTGACCTAGTTTCACATGCTATTTCGAACTCATCCGAGCAATTACCTAGACAAGCATCCTGACCAAGTTTGATGATAATTGAGTCGAAAATGTGACCACTAGAATGTTAACAAGGTTTTTCAATATTTGGGCGGTGTGACCTAGTTTTTCATCCGAGATGACCCATGTTCGAACCTGACTTAGAAATCATCAAAACAAAACTTTCAGACCAATTTACAGGGTATTTGGATCAAAACAGTAGCCACTAGAGTGTTAACAAGATTTTTCTATTTTTAGCTCCTGTGACCTAGTTTTTCATCCGAGATGACCAATGTTCAAACTCATCCAAGCTATCAACTAGACAAACATCCTGACCAAGTTTGATGATGATTGAGACAAAATTGTGACCGCTGGAGTGTTAACAAGGTTTTTCTATTTTTAGCTCTTGTGACCTAGTTTTTCATCCGAGATGACCCATGTTCGAACTCATCCGAGCTATCAAATAGATAAGCATCCTGACCAAGTTTGATGATGATTGAGGCAAAAATGTGACCGCTAGTGTGTTAACAAAGTTTTTCTATTTTTAGCTCCGGTGACCTACTTTTTCATCCGAGATGACCCATGTTCAAACTCATCCAAGCTATCACCTAGACAAGCATCTTGACCAAGTTTGATGATGATTGATGCAAAAATGTGACCACTAGAGTGTTAACAAGGTTTTTCTATTTTTAGCTCCAGTGACCTACTTTTTCATCAGAGATGACCCATGTTCGAACTCATCCGAGCTATCACCTAGACAAGCTTCCTGACAAAGTTTGATGATGATTGATGCCAAAATGTGACCGCTAGAGTGTTAACAAGGTTTTTCTATTTTTAGCTCTTGTGACCTACTTTTTCATTCGAGATGACCAATGTTCGAACAAGGTTTTTCTATTTTTAGCTCTTGTGACCTAGTTTTTCATCCGAGATGACCCATGTTCGAACTCATCCTAGCTATCAACTAGATAAGCATCCTGACCAAGTTTGATGATGATTGAGGCAAAAATGTGACCGCTGGAGTGTTAACAAGGTTTTTCTATTTTTAGCTCCAGTGACCTAGTTTTTCATCCGAGATGACCCATGTTCGAACTCATCCGAGCTATCACCTAGACAAGCATCCTGACCAAGTTTGATGATGATTGAGGCAAAAATGTGACCGCTAGAGTGTTAACAAGGTTTTTCTATTTTTAGCTCCGGTGACCTTGTTTTTCATCCGAGATGACCCATGTTCAAACTCATCCAAGCTATCACCTAGACAAACATCGTGACCATGTTTGATGATGATTGAGGCGAAAATGCGACCGCTGGAGTGTTAACAACAAAATGTGAACGGACGACGGACAATCATCGATCCTAAAAGCTCACCTTGAGCATGCTCAGGTGAGCTAAAAATAGATTGGCAGAGCTGTACTGTGAGTGATATGAATTTTATCACAAAGAAAAAACAAAGAACAGAATCTTACTGGCTTAGCATAAAATTAAATGAGCCGCGTCATGACAAAACCAACGTAATGCGTTTGTGACCAGCATGGATCCAGACCAGCCTGTGCAGTCTGATCAGGATTCATACTGTTCGCTATCAGTTTCTCTATTTGTAATAGAGTTTGTAAGGGAACAGCATGGATCCTGATCAGACTGCGCGGATGCGCAGGCTGGTCTGGATCCATGCTGGTCGCAATCGCATTACGTTGGTTTTGTCATGACGCGGCTCAAATAACTTTATGAACTATAATTCACTGCATGTTTTCACAACAGCTCTGCTATAGGATGCATTATTCATTCAGTCAAAACTAAAGACTTTGTGCAAATTGTATGTAACTTATGTCAAACAAACAAATAACATGTAAAATAAATTAAATGAATGAACAAAATGCAAAAATGCTAATTAAAAAACCCCACAAACACCAGTTCTATGAAGTATCTTGATAATATTTGTCTAGACTTTATCATTGTTTCTTAGGAATGTCAGTGGACACACATATTTCTGTAGGTGTTTTATCCTATCAATTCAAGGGCAATAACTTCTGAAATAGGATGGTCCTAGTGTTTACAGTGGTACTTCATTTTTCTCATCCGTTTTCTCATAAACTACATGTACATGCTTAATAATATCCAAGGACTTAATCATTTTTTATTTATTTGACTGGAATTAACTGTTGCACCTTAACTATAAAATACAAATGGCCATCAAAGCTTAGGTCAATGATTTATAACAATAACATCTTACATATGATCCTTATGTATGCAAAATTGCATGTGTCGGGATTGAGGTTGGCATGTCGACGACAAGGTAACAGTCAAGACTACTATAAATTGAAAACATTTAGAAACAGTCCCCAAATTATAAATTTAGTAACATTAACAAAGACACAATTTCATTGACAAGTCATAAATATATACATGTATATTAACATGTTATAATTAAACCATATTATATGTCTGTATGAATTAAATGAAAATAAAATTATACAAATTGACATAGAAAAAAATAAAATTCAAATCATTGCCATATCTTTACTGGTTTAATGTTTTGGGAAAATTACAAATATTACAGGCCATATATCTTTGTTGTGGTTAACACGCAAAAACATTTATTAAAAACTCCAAACTATATCCTAGTAGTTGTTCTAGACTTACAACTGGCACACCAATGCTATGCCCCTACATGATTTCAAGTTATGATAGCGTTTTTTCGCCTTTAAAATGCCCTTTCACTTGCTTAAATATCTATTATATCCACTGCTAGTTGACCAAACTTACTTGCAGAATGTAAGTAGTCCTTTCCAACACAATATAAAGACTTAATATTAAAACACTATCAAGTTACATAAATAATTGGCTTTATATAAAAAAAATACATACAAATATTATTATTCAATGACAATGACAAAATTAAAATAACAAAAATGATTTCAAACAAAAGTTGTAAGACAAATTAGGTTAAATTTAGAAAATAAAAATGAAATTCACTCACACTGTAAAATGAATGATGCCCTAAAGAATTTCACCAAATTAATACAAACACTATGTTAACATAGTCTAACCATAGCCAGTTATATGTTCCAACATGATTCAGACCAGCTGTCTCTTGTGGTACAGGTAACTTGTATTGTTCATTTGTACTAATATTATAACATTTTTTATCAGTAACAGACTACAAAAACATTCTGTAAGTGTCATATAAAAATTTGAATACCATATACAAATATCTCTATGTTGGTTACTTCTTTCAGAACTTTTCATGCTGATCACTTCTAATAACATTCTGAAGATCCTCATATTGATTATTTTCTGGAATATACTCCTGTTGATTATTTCCTGAAATATCCTCATGTTCTTTGCATTAATATCCTCATTCTGATTATTTCCTGGAATATCCCCATGTTGATTAATTCCTGGAATATCCTCATTCTGATTATTTCCTGGAATATCCATATCCCCATATTGATTATTTCCTGGAATATCCTCATGTTGATTATTTCCTGGAAAATCCTCATGCTGATTATGTCCATTGGTAATTTCCTGGAATATCCTCACGCTGATCATTTCATGAAATATCTTCATGTTATTTCCTGAAAATCCTTATGCTGATTACCTGGAATAATCTCATATTGATTTTCTCCTGAAATATCCTCATATTTATAATTTCCAGGATTTTCTCGGAACATCCATATGTTGATTATTTCCTAAAATATCTTAAATGTTAATCATTCCTAAAAAATATCCATATTTTATTTCCCTGAATATTTCTTTGAATATCCTCATATTATCTCCTTGAATAATATTACCTGGAATAACCTCATGTTGATCATTTTGAAAACATGAATACAAGCACAGGTTGTAGAAGAAATGATAAAAAAATCAGTACAAACACAAACCACATTGTTTTAGCCGATATGCAGATGAATGGCTGGGTCAACGCGTGGTGTTCTGTCTGTCATTTGGCATATTCTGACTGTATGTTAGAAGTTAACATGATGTTGATGATGTCACATTTGTATTTCTGTTCATTTTGAAGTTTGCTCTAGTGCTAGTAATTCTAAGTCAAATATCAATGTCGCATTTGCAGGTATAGTGGCTTATGTTAAGCTAAATATTGTATCATGTAAATGTAATGCTTAATTCTATTCAAAATGTGAAATTAAATATTTTTTGCAACTATAACTTAAACATAAGTGAGAGGAGATAGCATACACAACTAATTTTATTAAACACCTGACACAGTAAAGGAAGACAAAACTATGAAAACTAGAACAATCACTGAATGTGATAACTAACCCTGCAAACAGCTTTTATTCCTTAAAACAAGGGCCACCACAACCAGGGGCCAAAACCTGGCCTTCTCTTATTATCAAATGCTCAACTGCTGATAGAGAAGTCTTAATGGCATAGTGGATCATGACAATAGCTCTGCTTTTTTTCTTCAAAAATTGTAGCTATTAATGTAAATATATCATGTAACTTACTAGATGTTTTGTTCATATTATGGATATTGATGCTCATTTCAAACACTAGTGATCCCAGTACTAGTTGGCTTAATTAGTTTTCATGAAATTATATCTCCTTTTTAAACAAAAACAGTTGTCACTTGTTTCAAATCAGAAACTCACTCTAAGCAATGTATAAGCGTAAGGTGGACTAGGAATTACGTAATCGTGAACTTCAATTGGACATTTACGCTTTGGACAATTGTACAGGGCCAATACCCTTAAGTAAGGCAAATGACCTTAAGTAAATTTAATAACTGCCTATAAAGACCTGTAAGAATTATTTAGATTTTCTTTGGCAGTAATAATGACAAGTCTACCATGCCATCATTTTAGAGTTATCAGACATACAGAGCACCAGATAAGGTGCGTATTTGCGTATTTACGCAATTAATTTTATAAAATACGCAATTGATTTTTTAAGAATGCGTATCAAAACCCATTAAAAAAAGCAAAATACGCAATTGTCTTAAAAACTCGTGCGTATTGTCATTTTCATCACAGCCAAATTAATCTGTCGTATGCTTGTAGTTTTGGACAAATTATATCGATATGTATGCTATCCGAATATTCCCGAATTAATGCTAACTAAACAACGGTCTCCGGTCTTCGACGGTCCCCGGTCTCCAAAGACTAAGCCATATCAATAAAGCATGAGACCGTCGATTTGTCTACTCAGGTCGACGGTCTTTACAGACCAGCAGAGACCGTTGATTTTGCGGAGACCGTCAATAAGTAGGTCCCAGCTGTATCAATAGACGCTTTGAAAGCATTATGGCGTCGTACAAAAGGGAAAATGATTTGAAACAAAACAGTTGTAAATAATCAAAAATCAGTCAGAAAACGAACTTGTTAAAAATACTATGAAATATAACATGAGCAGTTTATATAAAAAATAAAACAATTGTGAAAAGTCTTAGTAAATTGTTAATCCTATTTTCTTTTTGAAACAGTTTAAATTTTATTGATATTGAAACCATAAAATTCATATCATGAATTGAATACCAATCATAGGGTAACGAGTTTTGGAATACCCAATGAAATAGAGCCAATACCCAATTCCAAAGGAAATGATGGGGAATACCCAATTCACTTTAAAAGCTTATCTGTTGCTCTGGACATACCTTACTTTTGTTATCATCTTACCGTATTTTATATTGTTGACTACTTATAGTAAAATTTTTTTTTTAGTAAAATTAAGTGAAATACCCCATACTAACAATTTGCTTTAGAATTAACACTGCTAGATAAAAACAGGGTTACCTTTAATTATTTATATAATAAAACTTCAATCTCAGAAAAAAGGATATACGCCAGGGTAGCCTCTTTTTCCATATGCATAGTCTGGTGGACAAGTTAATTTTATTTGTTGACCTATACTCATCTGAAATGATATATAGAAACAAAAGTTTTACAACATAATATTTTTTTTATCAAATAACAAACTACATTTGTATTAATTCAACATCAGTAAAAGCATGTTTTTGCTTATAACATTCATGTGATCTTGTTTTGTGTATTGGATTGAATCTTGTTCTGCAATCTTAATATTTTACTGATATCTGATAATTCTTTGAACATAATATTCTGAGAATAATGACTATGAACCTTTTTCAGTATCTGACTGTATTACTATACTGTTTGTACAAAAAGTATAGAGATCTGATTTACAGTTTGATCATAACAGGCATTCAGTATGTATTGCACAAACAATAATTCTCATTCATCTGAAATCTTCAATTTTGCTTTCTAAATTTAATCAATTGAAATACATTCTTTAACCCATAACCTACTGATTTTCTAAAATGGACTTGCTCATCTTTCATTTACTTAAAAACTGTCCATTATCAATGTTGGGGATATCAAAATTAACATTTAAAGGCCCATTATGCCTCAGAAATGCTTTTTTTACAAAAGTAAATTTGATGTATCCAACAAGTTATTCATCGGTCAATTTTACCTGAACAATCTTTTTCATGTGCAAGTACAGTTAGTGAATAAACATTTTGTATGGATGTCAAAATACTACTTTGCTTAGATTTTGCTACTTTTATGACATATTACTTCACATTTATCACTAATTTATTCAGGTAACAAGCATTTAACATTCTCTCAGACCATTATTTAAACATTATAAAATTTATGTTTGCACTTTTTAAAGAAGTAAACAAACTTTTTTCAAAGACACTATGTGCCTATAAGTTAGTCAGTCCAGGTTAGTCTGCTGGCGTGGCTCTACACATGTGGCAAAGGTAAATCACTTTGGTTCCATCATGGTTACGGTGAATGCAAACCCACAAGTCAATAATTTATTTTCTTGCTACAAAAAAAAACAAAAAAACTAGAGGATGCTTTTGTAAAAAAGCGCATGTCTCCCCCACTGCTGAGAATAACTGTGAATGGAAACAGGAATGGAAATGGAGAAATTGACCAACAGTCACTGTGACCTTGACCTTTGACCTACTGACCCCAAAAACAATAGGGATCATCAGCTCTATAAGACCAATCATCCTATGAAGTTTGAGGGCTGTAGGTCAAAAGGAACTCTAGTTATCATCCGGAAACGAGAAATTGACCAACGGTCACTGTGACCTTGACCTTTGAACTACTGACCCCAAAAACAATAGGGATCATCTGCTCAATAAGACCAATCATCCTATGAAGTTTGAGGTCTGTAGGTCTAAAGGAACTCTAGTTATCATCCGGAAACGAGAAATTGACCAACGGTCAGTGTGACCTTGACCTTTGACCTACTGACCCCAAAAACAATAGGGATCATCAGCTCTATAAGACCAATCATCCTATGAAGTTTGAGGGCTGTAGGTCAAAAGGAACTCTAGTTATCATCCGGAAACGAGAAATTGACCAACGGTCACTGTGACCTTGACCTTTGAACTACTGACCCCAAAAACAATAGGGATCATCTGCTCAATAAGACCATTCATCCTATGAAGTTTGAGAGCTGTAGGTCAAAAGGAACTCTAGTTATCGTCCGGAAACGAAGAATGGACGGACGGACTGACGGACTGACGGACGGACAGGGCAAAAACAATATGTCTCCCCCCGAGGTGGGGGAGACATAATTAAAATAGAATTACCTTTTTTACGTTCTCTTCCCATGCTGAAATAACAAAAAATAAAAACAACATTCAAAATATACATCAGTAAATACACAAAACTTATAGGCAAAACATAATTTACTGTAAGAACTTTTTAAGTTATTCTCTAGACTAGCATAATTAATGCATGATTATTATAAAGGGAGATTTAAAAAATGTAGAGTTTTGTATATTTCATATCTAATAGTATCTATGTTTCCTTAATGTTTTATATGCATGTTAACATGAAGTAGATTCTACATTTCTATAATGTTTTATATACCAATCCTAAATATTTACCCTTTATAACCTGGTTTTCTCCCAGAACAAACTTAAATGGTTGCTTTCTTTCCCTTGAACAGTCAAATATTTGACCATTTTGTAATCTTCCTGAAAAATATCATATTAAAATTGCTATTTAAATTAATGAAAACACTGTAACTAAAAACAAGACAATATCATATACCCCTTAAATTTAAATCTGTTTTAGAAATAAAGTACAAAGTTGGTCATATGATGGATGACCCAAAAGAACATAGATTTTTGTTGTCCCTGATATCAAGCTTTTGTGTACAAAATAATATAATACATAAATGGGAATTTCTCCTGAATATTCTTACAAAATATTACAAATGACTTTTGAAATATTACACATAAACAGAATAGTTACTATGTCTCCTGCTGCTATTGTAAGATTCTGAGGTTGTTTAAGGAATAAGCATCATGTGGCAGACTACTACGAAGGAAGCTGTTTATCTTTTCTAAAAATAATGTCCCTTGCACTTTATACATCAATGGCAATGATTCCATTGTTGAACACATCAATGGCAATGATTCCATTGTTGAACACACCAATGGCAATGATTCCATTGATGAACACATCGATGACAATGGTTCCATTGTTGAACACATCAATGATAATGATTTCATTGTTGAACAAGCAATGGTACTGATTTCATTGATGAACACATCAATGGCAATGATTTCATTGATGAACACATCAATGACAATGATTCCATTGTTGAACACATCAATGGCAATGGTTCCATTGTTGAACACATCAATGGCAATGGTTCCATTGTTGAACACATCAATGGCAATGGTTCCATTGTTGAACACATCAATGACAATGATTCCATTGTTAAACAAGCAATGGCAATGATTCCATTGTTGAACACATCAATGAGAATGATTTCATTGATGAACACGTCAATGGCAATGATTTCATTGATGAACACATCAATGAGAATGATTCCATTGTTGAAAACATCAATGGCAATGATTTTATTGTTGAAACCATTAATGGCAATGGTTCCATTGTTGAACACATCAATGAAAATGATTCCATTGTTGAAAATATCAATGGCAATGATTTTATTGTTGAAACCATTAATGGCAATGGTTCCATTATTGAACACATCAATGGCAATGATTCCATTGTTGAACACATCGATGGCAATGATCCCTTTGATAAACACATCGATGGCAATGATTCCATTGTTGAACACATCAATGGCAATGATCCCTTTGATGAACACATCGATGGCAATGATTCCATTGATGAACACATCAATGACAATGATTCCATTGTTGAACACATCAATGGCAATGATTCCATTGATGAACACATCAATGACAATGATTCCATTGTTGAACACATCAATGGCAATGATTTCATTGATGAACATATCAATGACAATGATTCCATTGATGAACACATCAATGGCAATGATTTCATTGATGAACACATCGATGACAATGATTCCATTGATGAACACATTGATGGCAATGATTCCATTGATGAACACATCGATGACAATGATTCCATTGTTGAACACATCAATGACAATGATTTCATTGATGAACACATCGATGACAATGATTCCATTGACGAACACATTGATGGCAATGATTCCATTGATGAACACATCGATGACAATGATTCCATTGATGAACACATCGATGACAATGATTCCATTGTTGAACACATCAATTACAATGATTCCATTGATGAACACATCGATGACAATGATTCCATTGTTGAACAATGTCAACAAACCACTGCTAGTCATACCTTGTGGTAATGGTTTGTGTAATGTCATGTTACCTTCCAATAGTGAACAAAAATGCCTTCCAATGTGAAGCTTCTTTTTGGATGGAAAAATGGCACCGTTTGAAACTTCAGTAACATCATACCTACGAATGCTGCTGTTTTTAACATGCAATGTTTAAGTGATGTCAAGCTATTTGTTCACAAAAATGTGACATGTCTTTGTTTGTCACTTTTCACACTAAGTGTGTTCACTAACCATAAAATCCTGAGGGTCATTTTGACCAGATACAAGGCCAAATCCCCATGCTTTTAACAAAATTTGACCCTCCAGTTAAAATCCTGGCCCCGTGTTCACAAAGAAAAGATCAGGATCAGGATCAGATGATCCTGATTTTATTTTCATTGTTTTATACAACTAAAATTGATGGTATTATGCTAGAAGTAAATGGTACATATTCGGAATATAAATAATTGCTTACTTGCAAAGAAACCAACCTATTTTGGGGAAAAATCAACAAATAACAAAACAATACAAAAATAATCGTATCAAAATAAGGATCAATTTCAGGATCAAGATCAAAATTTGGATCAACTGTAAAATGCCCATATCTTGTAAAAAATAAGAATAAATTCATTCTAAAATTTCATAAGCATGCTATCTCAAGTCCAGTTTTATTAAGTTAATACTGAATATTTAATCTATAAGGATAAATAATGGAGAATATTTGAGTTTTTAAATTTGATCCTTATCTTGATCCTGATCCTTAAATCTTTGTGAACACGGGGCCTGAGGGTCAAATCAGGTCTTTTTGAAATCTGAAGGGTCAAAGAGTCATTTCAAGGGTCAAACAGACACCCTGCACTTTATATTTTTTTTATCAGTCAACTAATGATCTTTACATGTCGTGTGAAATAATCCAAGACAATTAATATTATCTTGTAACAAGGAATACTGACCTGTATAATGTAGCACCACAGTTTGTCCAACTTTTGGAAATGTCTGACCTGAAAAAAAAAAGATTTTAAAACATTATACAAGTCCTGTGAACTGTTTATATAAATTTTAATAATTTAGATCAAGATATATAACTTATAAAGATTGATAATACTGTACCGGTTATAAATTCTGGTCATGCAGTCATGAGAAAGTACTGCTGAAAATACACAACTATGAAATCAGTGGTCAAACTTAAAGATGCATCTAAAGTTTTCCACATAACCAGGTGCAGTTTGTTGTGCTAAATGGCAACAGCTCAAACCCGATCCCAGTATCCTAAGGTGTCCCCCATTAGGCTCAGTTCTACGATCCCTCCTGTTTCTTGCTTACACAAAAAATAACCTCCCACAAAACATAAATTCCCAGGTCCGCCTGTTTGCAGACAATACTGCAATATACATTGCTCTGACATCTGCAAACCAATCAGTCACAATTAAAATCTGTAAGAAAAAAGGGAGTTGGAGAGGGATATGGAATTTAACCCTCCAACTTCCAAGTGTTAAGTTATCCACATCACAAAAAGCAAACATCCTATCCCAACACAATACTACCTTCATGAAGTCCAATTAGAATCAGTTACCTCAGCTAAATACCCAGGCGTGAATATATCAGAAAACCTTACATGGGATGCCCACATAAACAAACAAACCAAACCTTAAGATTTCTATGTCTATGCAGAAACAAAAGATTAATTCCCAATCCATTAACTTGATTAAGTCTGTTGCTAACCCAATCTGACTAAAGTTCAGATCTACTTATTTCTTCATCTGATGACGACCGTATATATTTCGCCTTCTTTATAATTTTGATTTTCCGAGAAAGCTATTTTTAGCCATGCAATCGAACCAGTTTTTACATAGGCATAAGAAGTATCAAAATTTAATGGGCAAGGTTGTTTTGCCAGTTCACCTGTCAGCTACAGTCAAACTTGTATTAAGCGACCATGCAAGGGAAACACCAAAAACGGTGGCTTAATGAAACGGTCTCTTAAGACAAAGCATAACATAAAAGTCAAAATTTACAAATGACATCTTACTTATGCGGTGGAATGTTTAACAACTTCATTTTTATACAAATGTTGAATAATTAGTACGCTCGATAATCTAAATGGATGCCAATGTAAAAATAACTTTCCGTTATTTTTTTGACAAAACAGTTTTGATTCATTAAGTACATGTTTGACATTTTTTCCAGAATTTTTTAACTTCTCCGTTGTTTTTCCTTGTCTCCAACACAAAAACCCTATAAGTGAAGATGTTTTTCTGTTGTGCATTTTTCATTTGAAATAAACTTAATCAAGTTCAGGGTCAATTCAATGCAGTCTAAATGTCAACAAGCGAAGCGTATACACCACATCAGTAGGGGCGGAGCGTTGCATTGCTTAATCAATATTATTGGATAATACACGTCACACGTATACTTCATTTGCTTAAGCTAAAACGGTTTGGGAAATAGAGTTTTTCACACATTTATTTGTTGTGTTTTGATTGTTGACACTTGTGACATTACGAGGCGGCGTTCTCTAAAAACACAATTACTTGATAGGTAAAAGTGGTCGTTTAATGAAATGATTGCTCTCAATTAGGTGATTAATTAGCGGTCGCTGGTTGCGTTGAGCAAAAGTCGCTTAATACATTAAAAAAATTTAAAGTGGTAGTTTAAGACAAAAGTTGCTTAATACATGTGGTCGCATGGGCAAGTTAGACTGTATATGGACAATGCCATGTTTGTTCTCATAATTGTGAAAATTACATACTAAGTATTGGTTTACCCAGGGTTAAATTTAGAAACTAGATCACATTCAAAATTATGAAAGCTTGGCAATGATTGGCTGTGTGAAAGGTAAACAGAAATGATTTTGTATTTGGTCGCGGTCAGATCTAAAAGCAGATTGTTATTTAGAGTTAATTTTAATCAGATTGGTTGCTTACCAGACATTAGTCAGACCTCAGCTCAAAATATGGTTCCGAGGTGTGGTCTCCCCACACCAAAATGCAAATAGATCAAATTGAAAATGTCCAAAAGAAGAGCAGCCCAATGGAGCAAGCTAGATTGGTCAGACCTCTAGTGTTCACTCCCTTAAGCTTTGTAGATAAGAACTCAGATGTATAAATGCTAGGCTATCCCTTTTCTTCAAGATTCACTATGGTCTGGTTTCTAACCCCATCGAAGAATATGTGACACCCCTCGTCTGAACATCCAGCCATGACCATCCCCTGAGTTAACTGTTATAGGTTATTCACAGCAACTTCAAACTATTATAAATTCTCATTCTTTCCCAGGATTGTATACCTCTGGAACCATGTACACCCTTCATTTGCCCTCACTCCCACTGTCTCACCCTTTTTTCCAGCCTGCATGTTTTTAACATTTTCAATATCCCTTTTTTATACTTTTATCCTTTTTATAATTATAAACAACTCTTTTTAACTTTCCTGCAATTTCAACGTGCAGACATAGTATCTACTTCTCCGCAAAGGGAATGACATTAATGGTAAAGTAGATAGATGGATTGAAAAATATCTGAAAATAAAAGTTTTAATTGATCATTAGTATCCAAGTCAGTGTTGACCAGGTTCTAAAGAATTATGGGCATATGTGCAGACTGCTTTCATTACAGATGCTTATGAAACAATTAAAGTAAAACACTTTTCATAACATGAGCCTGCATGGCCATTATTAGTCGAAATATCAACGCGATCAGAGCTACGCCCTGCTTTGGGATTTTGACCATGTCAAAAATTATCTAAAAATCCCGTAGGTTAAAATATTTTGACTAGGCCATTATGATCTAACAATAAAATGCAGATTAATTTTTTGTTTTCACCATTCATTCCCTTTGCATGAAATCCGACTGATTGGAGATGTGCAGCAAATTAGATGTATGATACATGGCTGTGCATATACATGTACTATGTTTAAAAAGAATTACCATCTCCTTTCTTTATTTCTTCGAAAATGCAGCCCATTTCCAACGAAAATATAAAAATTATTATTTGTCCTGCTTTGCCTTATTTTGATTGATTGGTTCCCAAATCCAGCGCTAAGGATATTCAGAAGGTTCGGAAACCAAAGTATCGAACTGCGCATGCTCACAGAAGATTTTTGCGCGAAGTTCAAGGACGACAAATAATTCGCTGAGTGAGTATTATTTACATTTTTTTGTTATTGACGAAAGAAAATGAATGCGTATATTAAACAGTATCACATTGTTATAAGGTTGAAATTGCGTCCACATCAATTTGTTAGAAAACGTAAATGAATGTTGAAAATTCTATTGTCATATAATTTCGCGATTTAGATATGACTCCAGCAAAATTGGAAACAGCTCTAGATTCTGATATTTTAATATTTTTTAACTATATCAGCAAGGGTAATCTGTTTAATTGTTGCCAATTCAATCAAGGGGCAATCAACACTTTTGTCAGAGAGATATTACGAATCAGGGTCAGCTCGGCAAATAAAGCGTACTTGGCCCAGAGTTAGTCCAATAGATTAGACGTTGCAGGCTTGTTATAGTTTTATGTTGGTCAAGCCTGACGTCTAATAGTTATTGCTCATAAACGCGTAGCATTTTGAAAAAATGAAAAAAGGTCTGTTCACTTGCCTTTCAAGCTTAATTCAAAAGCTTATCTTCTGTTCTTTCAATTGCATGGTCTATCATTAACAAAAACTTTCAAACAATGCACTTATCAATTAAAAATAAAATGTAAATAGCAGTCTATTTCGCTCATCGGCCATACTGGTGTAATAGTGCCGGTTTATTATCAGTGGTTCAAGCTAATTCGAGCCCAACACTCAGTGGCGCTCTGGACAGACTTAAAATATAAATGGCCAAATTACAATACAGACGACACGTGATCACAAATATATCTTTAAACGGCACTTTACCCAGGTTCTCTGAACTCTTAATTGCCAACCAGTGGCTAGGATGGTGGTGTAGGACGCTACCTTTAATTTACTCTTATTAAAAAAAGTATAACACAAGACTTTATAAATTTAACATTACGAGATTTATTCAAACGATAATCATAGACTTATTTAAACGACAATTGTATAATTTATTTACCAAAAGTATGAATAAGGCTATATATTTAAGCAGAATCTACCAACAACGAGTTATTTATTTAAAAAGAATTTCTAAGTATTTATTAATAAGTTTAGGCTAAATTCTCAAATCATATAGATTTCAAAGAGAGTCAAAACTATTAAGTTTTGAAAGAGTGCCAAAGCTCTAAAGCTTTGAAGTGAACTGACCTGTCGGCCAGTTCCCAAGACAAGATATATAGAAATTCACCCGGTATTTATACACTTTTGGTAGTCATGACAATGCTTAACTATAAGATTGATTGGTCAAAATTACTCATAACAAGTTCTGAACTAATCGAATTATATTAATCAAGTGGACCAATAAAAATGTAAATCTAAATTGAAAGAGCCAATCAAGAGGACTTTAACAGATTAACATTAGGGAAAGAAGCCAAAATGGACGACAAATGAATGGTATGAAATTGACAACTAAATATTTTATCAAAATACGGTCCTATTACACTGGTTAAGTAAAGCATTTTACAGATTGATTCCAATTTTTTGAACGGAAAAATATATTCGAACACACTGGCGATGCATGGGCAATTATTTCGTTGAAAAAATATTCCGTTATATTGTTCTGACTCATTTAAACGCTTGCATATGAATTAGCCAATCAGATTTCGCGCACTGTATGGCGGCCGTTTGTATATCGGCTGTACAAGGAATTAAATTAAATGAGAGGATTTAATCATGACTTTTCGGACGTGACAGTTCAATTATTTTGTTAAAAGGTATTCATTTTTTAGTTTTGTTCATGAATAAGTCAAAATTAATGTAAATACATGCTGTTTTAATTGTTTAAATTCATTAGATCTAAATCGATGTCTAATGTCATTTTTTTTGCTACACGATTTTGCAAAGATCTGTTAAGACCTAACGTAACATGGAAAATGAAAAATGTAAAATATCAGATTAATGAATGATAAATATGAAATAGGTTAGGTATAGGTCTTATAATTAGGACTAGCCCAGAGTCAGCTCGGTCCTCTTCCACCTCGGCACGTGTGGAATCGGGCCATTATTATATATTACTGGTAATGATTACTTTTATTACGTTTTATATGTTTTCGTCATAACTTTCATTGTTTAAATATTTTCAGTTACAAACCTCTACTCATGGTTATTGAAAAGTTTTATTGATGAAAGTACCAATTTGCGGCTGCACAAAATACCCAAATATACCCAAATATAGCAATATTTATTTTTGTTTGTATAAAATATAGATTATAATGAGAAATAAATAAATATTTATAAGATAATATGACTTAGCCTGCTATAACTTTCATTCATTCCGTTGAAATGGACAGTTTAGAAGTTTTAAGAAAATAAAGTTTTGACATTCTACTATATAGGTTCTTTATGACTGTACTTGCAATTTTAAATCAAGCACATGATATTTGTTGACTACACTTACATTTTTAAGATGAAATTTTGCTGAAATTTCATATCATATACAAGTGTCCATGTTATTTAAAAAAAAAAATAATAGCTTTAATGGAGTACATATACTGTACTGTACACAATGTATTTTGGTTCAAAACACAATGATAGGAAAATGTATATTTGGGTATGTTTAATTATATCTTAGTGAAAGTGTATATTGTATTCATGATTAAAACAGCACTTTTTTAGTATAAAACATTTATTTTTAGTATAATTGGGCAATATTTGGGTATATTTAGGGTATATTTGGGTATTTCGTGCTGCCCCCAATTTGTACATGTGAATTTGTAGAGATGGGAAGAATTTCAAATTTATACGCATGTTTTGCTTACTTCAGATTTTTTTTGTAAAATATATCGTTCAAA
Source organism: Ruditapes philippinarum (assembly GCF_026571515.1). NCBI lineage: Eukaryota > Metazoa > Mollusca > Bivalvia > Venerida > Veneridae > Ruditapes > Ruditapes philippinarum. The sequence goes on along the minus strand of NW_026853675.1, from coordinate 15,444 downwards.
CAGCATTGGTGGTGTTTAAGAACAGTGTTAAATATAATTACATTTATTGTCATAAAAATTCAGTTTAAAGATCAATATGTAACATTTATTGTCTTGATATCTCTTCTTAATAAAGATAATTTCAAATAATACGTACACGTATGTACACTGCCACCTTTTTAAATTTCTGTTTGTTAGTGATCATAGGTCTGAATACTTTTATAGTAATGTACTTCTTAAATGTTTATAAACTAAACAATCTATATCCTAATTGGTTTTTGATAGGGGGCCGAGTTGACCTGTGCCGACTTGAACCATGCCGAGTTGGTATAGGGCTGAGTTGACTCTTTACCAGATTTACTGTTCACAAACTAAACAGATAAATCTAGGGATGTCACTGATAGAATTTTTTCAGTATTTTGTATCTATATGTCTAAGGGTATCAGTGATTTTTCTCACTAAATTGGGAAGAGGCCTTAGCCTTTTGATTTTGGGAAAACTTGTCGCTAAAATTGCTGATTTGGGAAGTAAAAAAGCTGGTTTAAGTTGAGATTTTTGGGAAAACTGCATGATTTTAAAGAAAATTTCAATTGGGAAGAGGCCTTTTTTCGGAGTCTGTTATATAAGTAGGAAAATCACTGGGTATATATATATATCGATGATATATCAATATATCTAGTGTTTTTTAGCTCACCTGTCACAAAGCTTTTGTGATCGCTTTTCGTCCGGCATCTGTCCGTCCGTAAACTTTTACTTTAAAAGACATCTCCTCATAAACCACTAAGCCAATTTCATCCAAACTTCACAGGAATGTTCCTTTGGTAGTCAACTTTAAAAATTGTTCAAAGAATTTAATTCCAAGCAGAACTCTGGTTGCCATGGCAACTGAAAGAAAAAACTTAAAATATCTTCTTTTAGAAAACCGTAAGAGCTAGACCTTAAATATTTGGCATGAACCGTGTCTACCAAGTTTGTTCAAATAAATGCCCTGGGGTCAAAATTGGCCCCGCCCAGGGGGTCATTGATTTTCTTTTTTGTATATAGTAAAAACTTAAAAAATCTTCTTTTAAAAAAACCCAAATAGCTAGAGCTTAGCTATTAAGCATGAAACATCTTCTAGTGGGTGACTACCAAGTTTGTTCAAATAAAAGCCCTGGGGAAAAATTGACCCCACCCCAGGGGGTCATTGATTTTCCCTTTATGTTCAAAGTAAAAACTTAAAAAACCTTCTTTTAAAAACCTTTAGAGTTAGAGCTGAGATATTTAGCATGAAATATCTTCTAATGGGTGTCTACCATTTTTGTTCAAATAAGGGCCCTGGGATTAAAATTGGTCCCGGATTTTCCTAATATGAATATAGTAAAAACTTAAAAAATCTTCTGTTAAAAAACCCAAAGAGCTAGAGTTAAGATATTAAGCATGAATTATCTTCTAGTGAGTGTCTACCAAGTTTGTTCAAATAAAAGCCCTGGGGAAAAAATTGGCCCTGCCCAGAGGGGGTGGTCATTGATTTTCCCTATATGTTTATAGTAAAAACATAAAATCTCTTCTTAGAGGTACAGCTTAGATATTTATCATGAAACATTCTTCAAATGGGTGTCTACCAAGTTTGTTTAAATAAAAGCCCCTGGGTTAAAATTGGCCCCGCCCCGGGGGCCTATATACAGGTGAGCCATTTCAGGGCCATCATGGCCCTCTTGTTTTTTTGGTGGAAGGGGGTCGTGCCTGTTGGAGGGGGAAAAATGTGATTGGTCTATTTACCCCAAGACTACCCCAAGACATCCAGAGACTACCCCTAGACTATGCCAAGACACCCCAAAACCAGACCAAGACACTTTTACCTACATGTAAATACTGTCTTAATTTTTCATTGTTTACAGGCGGTAACTGTGATTTCACATGTACACATTGAATTATCTCCCTTCATTTATTTCCCTGTATTTTTTAATGTAAGATTATGAATATATTCTTTTTTGTGCAAATATTTTACAACAATGAAATATTGCCAAGGTTGCTGGATTTTGGTGTAGTGCAAGTTTAATTCTGCGACAATGTCATTTAATGAGTGACGCATTTTTGATGCCTGATTATTACCATGATAAATCAATCATATTCTGTTTCATAATATTGATTTTTTTAATTTTATCTGCCCCACATTTCATTAGATTAACTTAGTCTTATTGTTTCAGTAAAGTTGATTTTAATAAAAATATTATCTTTTTTTTATAAAGAGCATATCAATAAATATTTTAGTGATGAAAAAAAGTCCATACATAATTAACAATATTTGATGTATTGGACTGTAACAAGATGACAAGTAAATAATCAGTCATCATATATAATAAAACTTTCCCAATTTACACAATATTACATAAGTTTCTTGGGGTGTCTTTAGGTAGTCCTGGGACTAAAAATGTGTATCTTTCGGTCCCAGAGTAGTCTTGGGGTATCTTGGGGTAAAAAGACCAACCTGTAAAAATGCAGTAGGAGGGGGAATTTTTCACACTGAGGAGAAAAGAAAAAAAGAGCATCTGTTCACTGTAGAAAGTTTTACTTTTTTCCTGTAAGATTTACTGTTGTGTGGCATTGTTTTCTTTCCGGTAGAAAAGGGGAGCAACTCTTGCAACACAAGTTTAAAATATGTGGCTTTTTCTTAATAAACGGATCTAAAATATCAACAGTAGACCCCTGTGTGTTTGCAATTCTAAGACTGCTATGTGCTTATGATAATTTGTGTTGATATAATATCATTGCATCTTTGTCTTTCATTTAACATTATTGGAAATTTTTAAAATTATAGACAAATATTGTTTTCCCATTTGTTAGCAAAACACTGCTATAATTCCCAATCCTGAGGGTACGGGTATGTTCCCAAAATACTGGGAAAAAAGTAAAACCCTGAATATGTGCATGATTAATATATTATAAAATGATTTATGTTAGGTTGAAAGATGGATGAAAGTGGCATAGAGGCCACACAAGCTCTGGACTTTGGGGACTATGATGATGATGTTACAGATGATGAACAGTCTGAAAATACTCCAGTAAGTCATTCATTGAAGATTTATTATACAGTCACACTACTTAATAGTTGTTGTATTCTTTTTTATTTTTCACAACCGAAGATAACCTTGATTGTATAATAGCGCTACCATTAATGAAGAAAGATTAGAATTTATATGAATTGTTTAGTTACAAATGTGATTTTTGCTGCTATTTAATTAATATTTACAGTTATAATTATATTTCAGCATTGTTTTAATATATTCTGATTATATATTTCAGGTTGGTTATTTGTATGTGGCATGTCAACGAGGGTTTCCTGGAAAGCAGTACCCAGTCTTTGAAGGTAAAATTTGCAGTTTGAATTGTAGCGAATTATGGAATAGCAGTTAGTTGGTTACTATTACATTTTGTATGCAATTTATGAGTCTTGTTAAGTTGTGAACTGTACTACTTCTTCAGTTTAGTTAGAAATAGAAAAAAAAATAAGGAAAAAGTTGTTCTGTTCTTGGAGGTCAAATGAATTTTTCAATACATTATGAGTTATTTACTTATGAAAAGTACTTATTTCTAGGTGACAATGTTATTGGACGAGGTGAGGAATGTAAAATTTCTATACCATTAAAGGTATGTGTAAATCATTTCAATTTTTATATAAGAAGTGAAATTAATGAATCTATGAAAATTCTTTTGCTTTTCCTTTTGTAACTTTATATTTTATTTTAAACTTATGTTTAAAAAAATTTCAGTCAAAGCGTTCTATATTAAGAGTTTTCAACTAACATAATTTAAAGTCTTTATTTGGTTTCTTTTGAGAGATGCTTTTAACATGCATGTTAAATTTGATCAATATTTTACAAATGAATATTTTATTATTTTACCAGCCACTATCAAGAGAGCATGCATGTATTGAAGTAAAAGGAGACTCGCATTTCATCTATGATAAAGGTAGCAGAAATAGGACAAGAAGAAACAATGTAAGTACATTTTTATCTCACATGATCACAAAGTGTTCATAGGTTATTTACAGGTGAACTTACGTGATAGCATATAGCTGCCTTGCATCTTTTATGGTGTGTCATTATTCACAAGATGTTTTTTTCTGCTGAAGCACATGCTAGATTTTGACCAAACTTCATAGGAGTGATCCTTAGATGGCCCTCATTGAACATATTATAAATCCTCTTGTTGTGTCGCCTTGTGTCGCCTCTACGGAGTGGCGACATATAGGGATCACTTCTCCGTCGTCTGTCTGTCCGTCTGTCTGTCCGTCCGTCCGTCCGTCACAGAACTTGTCCAGACTACTCCTCATAAACTACTGGTGCAATTTCATCCAAACTTTACAGGAATGATCAGTACCAAGTCTAGTTGTGCATATTGTCAGGATTTTCCGGTTCAATGATTTTTGTCAGAGTTATGGCCCTTTAATAATTTTTAATTTTAAAGTTTGTCCGGACTACTTCTCTTATACCACTAATGCAATTTCAGTGAAACTTTACAGGATTGATCTGTAGCTCAAGTCCTTGCGCATATTGCACGGGTTTTCCGGTTGAATGATTTTTGGCCGAGTTATGGCCCTTTGATATAAAGGTTTCTTTTTCTGTGTGTTGCCAGATACACAAAAGCTTGTCCGGACTACTCCTCATAAACTACTAGTGCAATTTCATCCAAACTTTACAGGAATGATCAGTACCAAGTCTAGTTGTGCATTTTGTCAGCATTTTCCGGTTCAATGATTTTTGTTTGACTTATGGCCCTTTAATAATTTTTATTTTTAAAGTTTGTCCAGACTACTTCTCTTATACCACTTATGCAATTTCAATGAAACTTTACAGGATTGATCTGTAGCTCAAGTCCTTGGGCATATTGCACGGGTTTTCCGGTTGAATGATTTTTGGCCGAGTTATGGTCCTTTGATAAAAAGGTGTTTTTTTCTGTGTGTTGCCAGATACGCAAAAGCTTGTCCAGACTACTCCTCATAAACTACTGGTGCAATTTTATCCAAACTTTACAGGAATGATCAGTACAAAGTGGTTAGTCTAGTTGTGCACTGTCCGTCTGTCTGTCCGTCTGTCACAAAATTTGTCCCAACATGAAATTGGCCATCATGAGGCGACACATGTGATTACTGATTGCTCTTGTGTTAAACTATTCAGCCTATAATTAAGATATTTGGCATGCAGCATTTCATATTGCATGCAGTATTGTATACCCCCCTGGTTTAAATATCTCCCCAAACCTTAGGGTCACTTAGAATACATAGTAAAACATAAAAAAGAAAATACATTTAAATCTATATGTCTGAAAATACAGAACTTAAAGCTTAGAAATTGAACTCATAGTATAAAAGTAGCTTAGTGGACCTTGTTTTAAACTTGACTGAATGTAGGATTATCAAGCTGGAAACTAACTACACAATAACTGTAAAGCGTGTCAGTTTATTTTTTTATGTAAAAACTTCTTTGCATGACTAACTTGTTGTATAAAAAATGATAAAAGATTTTTGTTTGAATTAATTTTCAGCATTTTTTGGCAGCATCTGTAAGATATGAGCTTAAGCATAATGACCAACTTATATTTGGTGATGTGGAATGTGAATACAAAATTGGTGTTCAGGTAAATGTTAATGTAAAATATAACCACGGATGTCTGTGTACTGTGTACTTATTGTATTCCTTTGCTTTGTTCTAGAAATGTCTGTTATTGTAAATTTGTTTCTTTGTTTCTATTAAGAATTTATGAGTTATACTTTCAAGAGTATCTTTATTTTGAAACACAAAAAACTTGTACATACTAGTGCTAAAATAAAAAATAATGAACATACTTTTCCATAAGTCATCTTTTGGCTGCTGTAAAATCCATGTCAGACCCCAAACATTGTATATTTTATGATTTATAGTTGTTATAAGCATTGCAGTATGCTTTATGCAAAATAAAATTTTTGTTATTTGTTATTTTCCTGAGATAATTGTTGCTCTATGAAAGTGTTGACGTATATTAGTCTTTTAGTTATACATGTATTTATATGTGATATTTATCTGCTCAGATTCACCTGTTATTTAATGTAAAGGATATGTAATTTGTAGTTGACACACAGATGGAGTTTATTTCAGAAATATGAATTCATGTAATTTTAATGGCATTCAAAATATAGTATACCCATCAATTTTTCACTGAAACCTTTTCAAAGATTGTTAGTTGGTTGCCCCATGCTATGTTTCAGATTGTTTACATTAAAATGGTTTACATTAAATAGGCATTTCAAATTTAGCTAATGTGCTATATAATATCAGTTACATAAATATAGCAAATGATGTCCTCTAGATTAATTTCAACTGTTATCCAAGATGATTTCTGCCGGGCATTTGTGATTTCAAATGCAATAAAAAAAACCAGCATATATATTTCAATTTATTATGTTATATTTCTTGCAAAAAAGTCCTCACTACATACATTTTAATGTTTGTATTTTGATCATTTTCCAGGCAGCTGATGATGATGGAGATGAGACTGGTTCTGAATCAATGTTTCAAACTGCTCCAGGTGATGAGGTGCTTGATAATTCTACAGACGCTGCTGAGAAGACTGAAGGCAAGCCTCTTGATGATGATGATTACGCTAGTGATGCAAGCAGTGATATTTTAGAACCAACCCAGGTATAGAAGTTTATGATAAATAACAGATGTGTTCTGCTTTCCTTAGCACTAAGAACTGTCGGTTGTCTATGTTAAGGGTTTTTGTTACAAAATTGCTGAATCACGGTGGTCAATGGTTCAGAGCCTTGTCCAGATTTGTTAAATATACTGAAGGTCACCTGGATTTGAGAGGTAAATGTAACAAAAAATTGGAAATTGAACTGTAGTCAGTAATTTTGTTTTTTAGATGCATAACTATGTGTTAGCTATTGCTTTATATATAATTACTCAAGTAAAATTTTCTTTCTTTATAAATGCCTATTTTACACAAAATCCCATGCAATTTTCATCAAATCAAGGCTAATCAGTGGTATGTAACAATAAGAATATGCTTTTCTTGTGTCAAATTGCATTTTTTTACACAATGCATGTGAAACAGGAAATAACAGCAGTTAATATTTCATTCTTGATATTCATCCTTGCAAAATTCTTTAAATTTTAAACTTTCATTTGCCTGATTTAAAGTCAAAATTAGATACATGTGATGGATCTTAATGTATGTGTCTTTACTTTTTTTTTGCAATTTTTCAAAGAAATTCAAAAAAAAAAAAAAGAAAAGGGATAAATCCAAAAGAAAATTTATCTTTTATGACAAAAGATTTGTATGGTAATATTTTCATTTAAGCACTTAAATCTCGGAGCCATGAAACTTGACACAAATTCTATAAATATTTGTAAATGTTTTATCTATTTCAGCCTTTTGCAGGGAACACAACAAGAACACATAATGGAAACTCTACATTAGGTTAGTCTGTATATTATATGTTTAATAAACATTAAGGAGAAATCTAGGGATTTGATGTTGTCATAATATTCAGCATATTGATGATTTATTTTGTGATAAAGCTTATCTAGAGCTCTCCAATGACTGTACACTTTGTTAATGTATGTTACTGCCTTTATACATTAATATGTACTTTCTTAATGCAAGAATTTGTTTTAGTGCAGATGAATTTTTCCAGATGTAGATGTTCACTTGTAGATTAATGAAAATCATGTATTTATTCTCGGAAACAATGCTGGACATTGTTAATATATTTTTATGGTCAATATGTAAATAGCTTAATCTTTTGTGGTAAAAATGTAGACCTATTACTATGCTTCCAGTACATTTCAGCTCAAAATATAACAGTCAAAGACACGCCTGCAGCACCAAAAACTAAACGTAAGTATTGTAAATGACCATTGTTATTTTAATGTTATCTAGTGAAAATATTTGAAAGTACTCACATACTTCTGGTCAAGGGAAAACATTTTATTATTAATCACTCATTTCCATTTGCAAATAGTCTGATCCGTTTTTTTAAAGTCAATATTTTTGTTCTTTTATTGTATTTGATATGATTTGTTAGAATGCCTACAGTTAAATTAATAAGATGCCATGCACATGCATTTAGTTTAAATCAGAGTTTAAGCTAGTAAACAGTTTACCTGTTGTAACAATTAGCCATTGCCATTAGTATAGAGCCTGGGTGACCATAAAGTGTGACCTTGCTTGATACTGTTGGTAACTCAGCTTTAGTATATTGATGGAAAAAATCATTTCAACTTTGAATGAATTGTCCTTATCTTAAAGCAAAGCAAATCTATCAGTTAAATTAAGCAGATTTAGGTACTAGAATGATATTTAATATGTTTCAGGCTTCACAGAGGATTTAGTGGTACCAGAATCTGATTCAGATAGTGAAAGTCCTACCAAACCACCACGGTCCATGGCTCTTGTTGCAGGTAAGTTAACTCATAGGTTATTTATCATTAATTAAGGACATTCTTGTATTTGATATTAAATTATTTCATCAAAAGATAGGCTACTTTTGTGTAGAATTGAGTAACTATTTTATTTGCTTTTAAAGTTCAAGCTTAATAAGCTATTGGTAGAATTTTCTTTTTCATACAAAGCATTTGAGCAACGTCATGACAAAACCAACATAATGGGTTTGCGACCAGCATGGATCCAGACCAGCCTGCTCATCCGCGCAGTCTGATCAGGATCCATGCTGTTAGCTATCAGTTTCTTTACTTGTTATAGGGTCTGTAAACCCATTATGTTGGTTTTGTCATGACGCGGCTCATTTGTTATATTTTGAATAGACAGCCAAGATGACGATGATGACGATGAGGATGAAACGGTAAAATCACGGATGATGGGTGCTGCCACTCAAGCTTATGTTTGTGAAAGTGATGTCACCACAGGTAGGTGTTAACATTAGCCATTCTTAAATATACTTTAAATCCAAGATACCATAATGACAATGTTGATTAATGCTTACAGATCTTAATATTATTTGTTAAGACCTATTTATTTTAGGGTTTTTATCGAAAGAAAATGCTAAAATCACTTTTTAGTTTTCATTGAAGACTTATCAAATATGGTATAGTAGAAGGATAGTTCTGTTTCCCAAAGCATACTATTGTTTTGATATTTAACCTTATAAGTTGTTTATGTTTTAGATGATGAAGATAATGTGAGAAACAAGAGTTCTATCCTGGCTGCTTCAACTCAAGCCTACCTTGATAATGATTATGATGTTAGGTAAGAATTGAGAGAGATCACTTTTGGTTACCAGCATCTTATTGTATCACCACCACATTATGTGGAGGGGCCTATACTGGAATCACTGTAGCGTCAGTCAGTCCATCTGTCTGCACTGTGTCCACTCTATAAATCCTATTATCCTTGAAGAATTATGTCTCCCCCACCTCGGGGGGAGACATATTGTTTTTGCCCTGTCAGTCCGTCCGTCCGTCAGTCCGTCAGTCCGTCCATTCTTCGTTTCCGGACGATAACTAGAGTTCCTTTTGACCTACAGCTCTCAAACTTCATAGGATGAATGGTCTTATTGAGCAGATGATCCCTATTGTTTTTGGGGTCAGTAGTTCAAAGGTCAAGGTCACAGTGACCGTTGGTCAATTTCTCGTTTCCGGATGATAACTAGAAGTTCCTTTTGACCTACAGCCCTCAAACTTCATAGGATGATTGGTCTTAATAGAGCTGATGATCCCTATTGTTTTTGGGGTCAGTAGGTCAAAGGTCAAGGTCACACTGACCGTTGGTCAATTTCTTCGTTTCCGGATGAATAACTAGGAGTTCCTTTAGACCTACAGACCTCAAACTTCATAGGATGATTTGGTCTTATTGAGCAGATGATCCCTATTGTTTTTGGGGTCAGTAGTTCAAAGGTCAAGGTCACAGGTGACCGTTGGTCAATTTCTCGTTTCCCGGATGATAACTAGAGTTCCTTTGACCTACAGCCCTCAAACTTCATAGGATGATTGGTCTTATAAAGCAGATGATCCCTATTGTTTTTGGGTCAGTAGGTCAAAGGTCAAGGTCACAGTGACCGTGGTCAATTTCTATTTCCGGATGATAACTAGAGTTTCCTTTTGACCTACAACCCTCAAACTTCATAGGATGATTGGTCTTATTAATCAACCTTGTATATAACCTCCGTCATTGCCGATTAACTTGTTCCTGTCAAAAGCTTACCCTTGTCTTGGAAAATTCACCAACAGAAAACTGCATAGTTCTAGGAAACTTCAACATTGACCTCATTCAATATTTAGAAATCCATTGACCCACACTATGTTACGACATCGCTTTAAACAAATAATAAACCAAGGCTACTACACAGCACACAAACACACTTATTGACCATATCTACCAGCAGAGAGCCTTGATTGTGAAAACGAGTGGAGTCATCCCAACACACTACAGTTATCATGATTTGACATACATTGGAAATTTGAGTTGTCTTTTAATAGTGTAAAAAATCTGACAATATGAACGTTTGTTTCAAGTATCATCAAAATCCTTCAAAGGGTTGAAGAGTTTATGGAGCAGACACAATTTCTTTAATTTCGTTTGTGAAACTATATATGATATGACATTCAAGTGTCAAGTAGACCTTGACCTTGGAACCAGCCATACGAAACATGTACTCTACACGTTCTCTGGATGTGGTGAATTTTTGTTTCAAGTATCTACCAGAGAGGCTTCATTGTGAAAACGAGTGGAGTCATCCCAACACACTACAGTTATCATGATTTTTACATACATTGTAATTTGAGTTGTCTTTCAATAGTGTAAAAAAATCTGACAATATGAACGTTTGTTTCAAGTATCATCAAAAATCCTTTAAAGGTTTGAAGAATTAATGGAGCAGACCACAATTTCATTTAATTTCATTTGTGAAACTATTATATGATATGACCATCAAGTGCAATTTTCGTTTGACGCCCGCCTGCCATAACGCTGATTGAATAACCAGGATTTTCAAAATTGAATACCTGGTTAAAAACAAAACAGTTTAGGAAGCATCTTCTCATACAACCTTAACAATAGAAAACCATCCATAGACAGCCTTCATTGAAGTGACTACCGGGTATTTACATTATCTTATCTCCATTTCCATTCCTGTTTCCATTCACAGTTATTCTCAGCAGTGGGGGAGACATGCGCTTTTTTACAAAAGCATCCTCTAGTTTTCTACAGACTTGCTTCAAATATTAACCTTAACTAGTAGATGTGTAGAAACCATGACGCAACTCTTGTCAGGTCAGATGAAGGACAAAATTGAAGGTCAAATGTCGGATAATTTTGTGTTTGCTCTACAATTCATTTACCCTTTCAAGGATTTACTTCAAATTAGGCCCAAATGTTCACTTTAAGAAGGAGTTGTGCAGAACCTTCGCTTATGCTTTTTAAGGTCAAATTTCAGAGCTCTTTAGTTCTTATACCTCTTGAATGAATTTCAAACTTGGCTAAATAATTAACTTATCAAGCGATGAGCAGATTACAGGCTGTTTCTGTGGCTGATCAATGTCACACTTGAAGGTAAAATGTCAGACAATTTCATGTCGCCCTGTAAATCCTTCAACTCTGAATCTATCAATTTAGCTACAAGGAAATATGCAGATAGCATACCACTGTCATGGCTTAAGGTGAAAGTCTTCTGTGAAGGTAAAAATTAAAACACTAGTCAGATCTTTTGAATAATGATTATCCTTATGGCAGTATGTACTGCAAGGAAATTAGTCTCAATCAGCGAAATATCAAGTTTTTAAATAAAAGTTTTGACATAAGTAGGCTTGCCTATTAATTTGTTTTTTTTTCCCAGTGTATTATATGTTGTTAACACTATTGTTTTTAAAGCAAGTGAAAAAGTTGGATAGAATGTTTCCCTATCAGGGCTCACACTGGCTCAAATAAAATAATAGCCAATATTTTCAACTTAAAAAAATAATAGCCAAAAGTTCAGCGGACTATTCACGATTTAGCGATTAACAACATAAGCAGTTGATTAAATAAACATTACATATAAAACTTTTTCAGTTTTATAAGGATTCTCAAATAAACTGACACATTTGTGTATATTGATAACTACCTTTTTTTAAATAGAACCACAACTTTAATTTTTATTATAGAACAGAATAAAAACGTTATAATTCGTATAATTACTGTACAACAATAATATTAAAGATTCATTATAACTTTACATTATGCTGTTATCAACAACTTTTTTTGTTTGTTCGAATCAAATTTTGTCAGCTTATCATAACCACTGTCAATTTCCACATTTCACACAGAACTGGAGTAGATCTAGGTCATATCAGCCTATAGAAATAACACAAGTTTGCAAACTCATTCACAGAATGCAGCCTTTTTAGCTCGACTTTTCTATGAAAAGGGGAGCTATCCTACTCGCCCCGGCGTCGGCGTTAGCGTCGGCGTTGGCGTCACACCTTGGTTAAGTTTTTCGTACCACCCCACTTTATTTCAGAAGTATTACAAGTATGGCTTTGAAACTTACCATACTTGTTCACCATCATAACCTCCATCTACAGACAAGAGTACATAACTCTGTCAAGGTTTTTGACAGAATTATGGCCCTTTTTTGACTTAGAAAGTGTATTGAGCTTGGTTAAGTTTTTTGTACCACCTCACTTTATTTCAAAACCATTGGAGGTATTGCTTTGAAACTGACCATACTTGTTTACCATCACGACCTTCATCAACAGACAAGAGGACATAACTCTGTCAAGGTTTTTGACAGAATTATGCCCCTTTTTGACTTAGAAAATACATTGAATATGGGTAAAATCCACTTATTGCCTTAACCCTTTGAGATATTGCTTTGAAACTTTTAATGCTATTTCACATCATTACCCCCATCTGTACGCAAGAGAAGGTAACTCTGTCAAGGATTTGTTTTAAAAATTAAGGCCTTTTATCGACTTAGAATCTTGGTTAAGTTTTTAGTACCAGTCCACTTTTTGACTGAACTGTTTGAGATATTAATTTGAAAGTTGGAATACTTGTTTACAATCATGATTCCCAAACATGTCCAGGAGAAGGTAATTCTGTCAAAGATTTTATTTGAATTATGGCCCTTAACTGTCAATGTTTTGTATTATAGGCAAGCACTAAAAAACTTAAAAAATCTAAAAAAATTCATTCCTATCCACTTGTTCACTTTACCATAAATTATGTCATATAAACATTGCTGTAATATTCAAGGGTATCAAACAACTAGTTCACTTTAAAAATACAGAGATTCTTGTATTGCCTTTTACTGCAAAAACTTTTTTTATTGGCAAGCAATAAAAAAGTCGAGCGCGCTGTCTTACGGACAGCTCTTGTTTCTGAATAATTTACTGAAAAATATCATCATCACCAATGTAATACAAATTTTCTGCCATAGTAGTAAAGATTTTTAAACAGAACATAGCTTATTTCACCTTTAAATAAATATCAAAATCATCGGTGTCGCGAAAATATGTGACAATTTTGGGTAAGTCAATATCCAGTTTATCAATTTTTGAACGATTTGTGTGGCTAATTGAAGGATATTTGATGGCTATTATAAATGCTGGACAATATCTTTAAAGTACTTATACAATTTTACATCTCGCATGTACATGTATTTTATCACCTCGGGCAATATAGTAAGCAGCAGGTGACCGGTAAAAAGTTGACACTCAATTAAATACACCCCGCTGGTGTTAATTGGGTATCTTGGATAAAATTGATATATATTGATAAAAAAGATGCTGGTAGTTAAGAAATAAGAATAACACATTTGTTGCTAATTTGAAATTTTCCCCATTCTCATATCCCAAAATTTTATACATTATTTTTTGTTAAAGACAAACAACAAATTAAAATAAGATTTTATTTTATTTTAATCTCACTTTTTTGACACAATTTATGATAATATGTACTTCCTTTTTTTGCTACATTTGTAGAGTCATGAATTATAAATACTGAAAAGAAGTCTGGATCAATCGCCAGTGTTGCTATCATGTTAAACATTCCTTGTGGTAAACCATTAATCAAGGTGCTAATTAATTGTTTAATTCACTTTGGTGACATTGATTTGGAAGAGCCAAATATTTTGACTTGTATGATTTGGTCACACAAGCATCATATTTAAATTTAAAAAACTAGAAACTAAATTCAATTGGAAATTACGTAATTGTAGAGTAAATGAAAAAGTAGTTTCATTTGTATTTGACAGTACATGTAGTGAAGATTCTCCTAGAAAGAAGTCAATATTGACTGCAGCCACTCAAGCATTTGTTGCTGAAAGTGATGATGACAAGGTATAATTAATCATACATTGAGCGCAAGTAAAGTTTAGAATATTTCAGTACCTGTTTAGAAAGGCAATATTTAGTTGTGTTGTATTGTTAAATGTATTTATACCCCCAAAAATGAAGTTTTGGGGGGTATATAGGAGTCACCCGGTGGTTGATTGGTCGGTCGGTCCAGACGTCCGTTGCATTTTCCTTGTCTGGAGCATAACTTGAAGCTTAATGGTTGGAATTCAATATAACTACATACAATGGTCAAGCACATTGAGAGGAAGTGCAATGCACAAGAACCATAACTCTATCTTGACTAATTACAGAGTTATTGCCCGTTGTTACTTTTCCTTGTCCGGGGCATAACTTGAAAACTACTGGTTTGAATTAAAAACAACTTCATACAATTGTCAAACACAATAAGGGGAAGTGCAGTGCACAAGAACCATAACTCTATCTAAAGTAATTACAGAGTTATTGTCCTTTGTTACTTTTCCATTGCATTCTTTTGTCCGGACCATAACTTGAAGGACTAATGGTTGGAATTCAATATAACTTCATACAATGGTCAAGCACATTGAGAGGAAGTGCAGTGCACAAGAACCATAACTCCATCTTGACTAATTACAGTTATTGCCCTTTGTTACTTTTCCTTGTCCAGAGCTTAACTTGAAAACTACTGATTGGAATTCAATACAACTTCATACAGTTGTCAAGGACATTAAAAGGAAGTGCAGTGCACAAGAGCCATAACTCCATTCTGACAAAATACAGAGTTACTGCCCTTTGATACTTTTCCTTGTCCGGAGCACTGGTTGGAATTTATTACAACTTCATACAATGGTCAAGCACAATAAGAGGAAATGCAGGGCACAAGAACTATAACTCCATCTTCAGTATTTGTAGAGTTATTGCCCTTTGTTTCTTTTCCTTGTCTTTCTGGACTTATTGCAGAGTAGTTCAATAAAACTTCATCAATGGCCAACCACATTGAAAGGAAATGCAACATACAAGAACCACAACTATCTTTAATCGCCCACAACCATAACTCTATATTTCTTTTACAAGGTATTCTGTTACTAGTAACATCCTCATTTCTGAAGCAGTCTTCTGGGGGTATTAATCACATTTAGTGATAGTTCTAGTTTGCTTTGGAAAGAAAGTTCCAAAAGGATTTTATGTT
>NW_026853674.1:0-18148 GCF_026571515.1 Ruditapes philippinarum | reverse complement strand
ATTTACCTCATCATTTGGTTTACTATTTCAGCTGGTGACTGGGTAAAATTCAATCTTCCAATCTCGTCTGCTGTAGCCGTATTGGGCTGGGGTCTTGTGCAATGGGAGGATGCCTACAAAACAGCTGGGCAGTTTGACGCAATGCTAGACTGTATTAAATGGCCTCTTGATTTTTTCCTGAAATGTTGGAGAAAAAATGACAACGAGTTATATGGGCAGGTAACATGCACACGTTTTACTGACTTTTAACGAAAATACCGAAATCAAATATTTCTTTGTAGAGAAATAAGTATACAAAGCATACAAATCAATAAGGTTTAGAATTTTAGTCGCCAGACATCTGTTATTCAAAAATATGTCAATTTGGCAAAATGTCACAATTTGTATATTTACAAATATCAGATCTACATATTAGTATGTTGATACAATCTGTTTTAATCAACTGAGATAATAACATTATTTGAACTTTTCCCTACAATATTTATATTTAATTATCAATATTGATGACGGTACAACGTAAACATCTCTATAAATAATTAACAATATTGATATACTATTTATTTTCTTGTCCTGGCTAATTAAGGTTGGTAACGGTGGTATTGACCACTCTAAAATGATGAGACCAGAGGATATGACAGCATCAAACATGCAGCGACCAGCATACAAGGTGACCTCAGCTCGAGGAGGAAGTGATCTGGCAGGCAGTATGGTTGTGGCTTTTGCAGTTGGTTCTATGGCATTTAAGAATAAAGGTTGTTTTACATTTTGTCTGACATACACAAGTCAATTATCAAAATTAAAAAAAAATCACCAATTAAAATTGTAACAATTGATCCCTTAAAGAAACAACACGACATGTTTAGAAATTTTTTAATTTTTACAACCATAAAATCATTCAGAAGAGATGTTTATTTCTAGTATTGTGCCGTTAAAATAATTTTCATCAACTTTTGAAATGACTATTAATCTAATATCCACAGAGAAAGGTCTTGTCAAAACTATAAAATACCTTGTTTGTGTCTATGAATCGATAGTACGCTTTTCGTATTTTTTTCCGAAGAGACCGCCGTGTGGTCAACAAATGTAAGAATGTAAGTCATGCTCCCAGATTAAATTATCACGGATATCCATGAAGAAAAGAAACGTGCTATAATAACCTACGCAATAAAAAACAGTGATTAGAGCCATTAAATGTGACAGTGTCCTGTTTACTTTTCAGACCCTGACTACTCCGCAAAACTTCTTGACGCTGCCGAGTCATTGTATGTGTTTGCTGATAAATACAGGGAAAAATACACAGCAGAAATAAGCGACGCTGGCAATTTTTATAGGTAAAAAGAAAATGACATTGTAATTTTAATTCTTTTCTGGTCAATATTGTGTAAAAAGTACTCGACTTTTGGCATCGCAAACTAATAAGTGCGTAATATTGATGATGCTAATGACATTTAGAACGAGTTCAAACAAATATATTTTAAATGTATGTACAGGTTAAACGTGAAGCAAAAATAATAAGATATATATATGCATAGGCCGTTATTTTGCTTATCTACCAGATGAGCTCTATGAATATTGTTTTCATTAAAATGATCACATTTGTTTTTTAAAAAATCTCTAATATATATTTTTTACTAAATTAGTTCGAGCAGTTACGAAGACGAATTGGTTTATGCTGCCGCCATGTTGTACAAAGCGACCAACAAAGCTTCATACTTAACTGACGCGGAGCAGAAATACAACCAATTCAATTTTGATGGCAAAACACCTTGGGCCTTCGATTGGGACGATAAAACAATTGCAACAAAAGTAAGATATAGCTAGGCAATCATCTACAGCTCTTTTGCAACTTATCATACAATTATTTATCAACAAATAAAATAAATGATTCAAAATGAATAAAAATAACATAGTAGCATTTACAACAGCAAAATAGATTGATATAATAAATGCCTTTACCTATAATGCTATTACATGTAATTAAAACAAAAATGCGGCGCCCTGTTTTCAAATGAAAGCGACCAAATGAAAGCGACCAATAATATTGACCAATATATTGAGATTAAATTACATTTAATTGAACTGATAAGCATATGGAACTTCTTGCAGGTGCTTTTATACGAAGCAACGGGCAAAACTACGTACAAACAAGGTATACAGAACTTTTTAAACAGCTACAGTCCGCAAGGAAACGTGCAGTACACCCCTGGTGGACTTGCTTGGCGGTCAAAATGGGGTTCTCTGCGATATACAGGTAGGTACATGGCTAACAGATTTATTCACTTTCAAATAAGTACCGGTATTTGCAATTAAATGCAAATTTAATGAAGTAGTACTTAAATACCGGTAGGTTCTTAATAAACAATCGTTTGTATCGTACTAGATGAATATTATCATAAAATATATAATGTTGTATATGATCAACATTGTTGTAAAGTTACCAGATATAGAAGATTTAAGAATGATGGTTAGGTTAAATACTACATGACAGTTAACTTCTTTTCAGCAAACGTAGCGTTCATCGCACTTATGGCGGCTGATCTCGGGATAGATGCGGAGGCTAATAAGAACTGGGCTAAAGGACAGATTGATTACATGCTTGGTGATAATCCAAGAAGCTCTAGTTACGTTGTTGGTTTTGGAAACAATCCACCAAAGCAACCCCACCATAAATCCAGGTACTTCACAGTCCCAATAAAATAGATTTAAACTAAATCGTTACTTAACCTGGCGGGAGATTTTTCAATGAAAATATAGTTAAAGCATTCCAAAAGATCCAACACACGTGTTAGTAAATGACATCATTCAACTTACCCGTTGAACTTCAACAAATGATTTCCATTCTTCAAAAATGGTCGACTGCATCGGTAAATTTAGTTAATTTCTTGAGCTAATTCTGAAAGCTTTAATTTTATGTAATCTGGATTCATGAAATACATTGATTTTCACAGCGTTTTTTAAGTAAATATTTCTTGAAGCTATGTGGGAAGCATTTGTCCTAACAGAAATCAGTACTATTCTTAAACATCTAAAAGCAACAATAACATTAAAATTAAGCATTTATTAACCAAGTTATGCCCTTCTAACCTAGTTATACTGATTAAAATATTTCATAGTATGTAACGTTTGACTGATTACAGGTGTGCTTTGATTTCTCAATTTAGATACAAGAGCAGATCTCCAATGTTCGGTCATAATGCATTTCATACAATAAAAAACGCTCAAAATATAATGACGCTTTTTATTCACATACAAGTTGATAAATTTTCAGCACGTGCCAGCCGAAACCTGCAGCTTGTGATTGGGGTGTATTTTCTGACACTAGTAAGGCTAATGCTTTTGTCTTGTATGGTGCACTTGTGGGAGGACCAGATGCCTCAGATAATTACAAGGATGTGAGAACTGACTACATCATGGCGGAAGTGACGTGTGACTATAACGCAGGCTTCCAGTCTGCTGTTGCTGGTGAGAATTGAATACATGTATAACTTTTCCTTTAGTTTTGTCAATATTCGGAAATTAGTCCTGTAGCTATAGATATTGATTAAAAAGTGACTCGCCATGTTTTGTATTATTCAGACTTTTTTCAAATCTATAAGATCTACATATATAGATAATAATTAACACCGTCGCGTAAATATCTTAAATCTGTATGTAGCTTTATAAATTTTAAATGCAAGCTATTTTCAATCTTTGATAAATATATGTACCATATGGAGAGTGATATATTCTTAATCTCTCAGTCATTTATATTTTTTCAGGATTGGTTCATTTTAAAAACAAGTGAAGTGAAAGTGCAATACAGAAAACAAATTTCTAGAATTATGTCATAATATGTCTCAATAAAATATGCTGTACTGTAAATTGTGTTTTTGTTTTATTTTCTTCTCAGTCGGCCAGAATTTTTTTCAATCATTTACGTTTTAAGACTTACTGTATTTAAGACTTTATTTCAAATTTTCACACGCACTCACGCACGCACACAAACGCACGCACACAGGAATCGATTAATAATGCGGTTTTACTTCAAAATACAATCACTTCAAATTACAAACAATCACAAAACAAAAGAGCAAAATATACCACCACCACCACCATCCAAACAACAACAACAACGCAGTGGGCATTAATTGATTTGAAATTTTACTATATGTAGTAGTATCCCGTAAAACTACAAAATGCGAAGAGAGGGTGAAACCAAAAACGCTAATAAAGTATCACAAGTAAGCCGGCAACATACAAGTAGGTATGATGTTTGAAGAGATAAAGTAAAGAAAGTTTCTAACTTCATAATCTCGATAGCAATGATTAACGAAAAAAAAACTACAATACAATCACCTAGAAAACTATTTAGCACGACACAAGATATGAAATGTCTGGCATTCAACAAAAAAATGCCAGACGAAACTCCCAAGACATTCTTATATTGAGACGTTTCATTCCCAAGACGGTTTACATCTAGACGTTGAACACTCCTTTTTTAAATTGTATAGACGTTTCAACATCAATTACTTTATTTCAGATATTTGACAGAACATTAAACACCCTTTCTTTAATTTCAAATGAAAATTAGATTAAGTGTTGCATTTTATTATTTTCAAGTGTTTGCATTTTTGAAGAAAGTGTTAATTTTAATGAATTTTACAGAAGAAAGTGGCTAGCCGTACGGGCCCGTGCGGCTAGCCGTACGTGAGTCACGTACGACTAGCCAGGACGCACTGTATTGGCTAGCCGTACAGCACTTTTCAAAATTATATGGTAGTAGAAAATGCATATGTTATTTTATCACTTTAAGCGAGGATTTTTACAGAAACAGCCATTGTCTTCTTATGTTTACTCTTGAGAAATTAATCGCATTGTTGGCTATCGATCTTTGTCATCTGGTTGCATTTAGACAATTGAAATAGTTTACAAAGTTTTGATAATAATCCTTTTTTGTTTCATTTAGTTTTATTTTCGACACCTTTAAAATGGAAAAGAAAACACCGATATTAATTGTTGTTGGGCTCTGATAATTGCGTCAATTACCGACGGAATAGAAGTTTGTCCATCATTTAGGAAAGTTTGCATATTCCGTTCCGTTTATCTTAGAACTGTATTTGAAAATTATAGAAATATTTTTGCTTATCACCGTTTTCTTTTTTCAATGTTCTTTTTATTTATTTATTTATTCCACTCCGATCAATATTTATCAAATGATTTAATAAGTCATCTTTCATACAAATAAAACAACAAATGATAAGCATAAAAATCAAAGACGGTATAACTTATAACATGCAACTTTGACACTTTTATCAAGATAGATTATACGTACAACGCTTGTTCGTATTCATTTTTTTACAAAATGACGGAGCATCTTTATTAAAGTGAACACACGAGGACAAATGCAGAGACTTGATTAAAATCCTCGTTTAAAGACACAAAATAACATATATGCATATAATTTTAAAAAGTGCCGTACGGCTAGACAATACAGTGCGTCCTGGCTAGTCGTACGTGACTCACGTACGGCTAGACCTTTTGGCTAGCCAATTCCTTTACGGACAGAATCTGCTTAATCTGTATAATTATGCTATATAATAAAAATACTGTTTGGTTTAAAATGGTAAGTTTTTGTTTTTACGTTGGGATTTTAACGTATTGGTGTTAACCTCCTTATATATATGAAAAGCCTTGCCATCGGAGTGAAATGTATGTCTACTGACGCAAAAGGGACCCCATCCACCCATCCACAGAAGGTGCCATATTGTTTTATATATTTATGCAACATTTACACGCATAAACAAAGTAGCAGAATAGCGCATGAATTTTGCTAATTTATAGATAACATTAAACATCTTTCTAACATTATAAGAAACATTTAAGGGATGCTTTCAATTTGATTACCTACAGTACACTTGTCCAACAAATTGTGCGCTTTAGGGCTTATTATATAGACGATGGTCGCCCCCCCCCCCCCCCCCCCCAAAAAAAAAAAAAAAAAAAAAAAAAAAAAAACAGACATCTATTATGGAATGCCGGTAGGGACATGCCACTTTGCTTATTTGCCAACTACTTAATTGCTTATTTGCTAATTGCTGATTTGCAAATTTGCTTATTTGCCAATTTGCTTATTTGCTAATTGCTTATTTGCTTATACAAGTATACATAATTTTTTATGCTTTTGTCAGGCGACACGACACGTCCGACTCGCTAAGTTCTTGTTTGATATAAAATAACAAGTCTTTGTAGACTTTATTTCAAGCTCATGAACCTATATCATGTTAATATTATGTTTATAAGGTTTTGTTAATTATAACTTGTGACAATTATGATCAATCCATCATTACTTAGAATATAGGTAGAAAGACAGATGGATACATTTTAAACAATTTCGAAAAAAATAAATTCAGTTTCAGAAAGTAGTTGTTTTTTTTAATTATCTTGAGTTTCCGTTTTAGCTCCACTATTCAGAGAATAGGGATGCTATTCCTAGTAACTTGTTTTTCTGTCATATCTCTGTTACTTTTGCTGATTCATGCATCTTACTGCAACTTTGCATAAACTTTGCGTTACAAGCATGCATACAAAGTACATGAAGAAGCTGTGCCCGTTATATACTGAATGTCAAGGTCACCAATGTATTGTACTGAGAAACCTTTGTTTTTCTGTCATATCTCTGTTACTATTGCGTATATCTAACTGTTACTTCACATAAGCGTTAAATAGGCAGCATGCATACACAATATTCAAAGAGGCTTTGTCCATTATACCCTAGGTCATGATCATGGTCATGGTCACCTGATAGCATGTAAAATGTTCAATATGAAAAAATGGAAAAGTGTGACCAAATTTCAAAACCATTGAACCAAAGCAAAATGTTGATGCACACACTGACATAAGTGATCTCAAAATCTTACAGAGCTAAAAACGAAGCCTATTGCTTAAGTGCAAAGACAAACACCCGTGTTAAGCATGCACCAAATGTATTTTTTTTTTGATACTATGTGTTCGTACCACTAAAATGAGGCCCTCTGTGACAAATCTGCTGAGAATAACGACATTTTATATGCCATAAAATAATAAATAGTTTTGTTTTCAAGTTCTTTTATTTTCAATCTTTAACCAATATTTTTCACTTATATATGACTAATCAAGTGTTTATTATGCCACCAATCTCTGACTTAAGCTGCACAAACAGATCTATAGCTGCAACACATTATAAGGCATTCTCAAGCACAGATGCTGGCGGGTCAGATCCTGCCCTTAACGTGATACGCGTATGTAAACACTATATCAAAACTATTTTAATATTTATTTAAATACAAATTGGACATTTGTTACAACGATAAAATCATTAAGTACTTTATTGAGACTTGGTGGTATATGGTATTTTTTCATACCGGTATATGTAAAAATTGCTTGAAAACAAGTTTTAACGATGTCCAATTCGTGTTTAGATATCAAAATATTTTAAATAGAGTGTTTACAGGGGCACGTATCACGTTGGGGGTACGGGATCTGACCCCAAGCGTCTGTGTTCTCAAGGACATGTCAGCCATCAGTTGTAGACATATATCTGCGTAGGCATCACTGCAACTAAATTCATTGACCAACAGTATTCTTGGAAAAACACTGAATTTACAAGAATACTGTTGGTAAAAGTTAACAGATCTGACTCAACTGGTTGTCTGTAGTCAGATGTTCCATATACTTCCGGCACAGTGTAAACTTTTTCTATTGCAAGAAAGCAAATTAGCAATAGGCAAATAAGCAAATACGTAAACCAGCGGTTAACAAATAAGCAAATTAGCAATTCAGCAATTGGCAAATAAGCAAATTTGTCATTAAGCCTATCAGCCATTGGCAAATAAGCAAATCGGCAATTAGCAAATAAGCAATTCAGCAATTGGCAAATAAGCAAATTGGCATGTCCCTACCGGCATTCCATAATCTATGAAATATCAGATTATAAAAACGGTCGGTCTTGCAGTCGAAATATTGAGACTATTGACCAATGTACTCGATTAACTTTCATTTGACTTTAATTTGCCGAAATAAATCATGTACATACCAAGGGGGATCACTCTATGTTGATAAACAAAAGACGGATCAGTTTTTTAATTTAAACTTTGTTTTTGATCGCTGACAGATAAAATGAACGACTTAAACTTTTCAGAAAGACCATCAGCAGATTATTGCACAAAAATGTCTATTGAAAATTTACTGTCTGATAGTGATTCTACAGCAACTGACACAAAATTGGTGTTTCTCTCGGGATTAATGTCTGCTATTGAAAACAAGCATGACAAAATAAACGAATGCAGTTCCTTCCATCAACTCTTTCAAAAAGGAGAGTGGAGGGCGAATTTGTTTAATTTACTGGTAATTATTACACTGGTTCTAGCCACTAAACTGATGCACAGGATTAATTTCAAGTTTATTTTCATGAATAACAATGTGAAAGTAAAACTAAAACGCTTGATAGGTGCATAGTCTTCAGTGGTTTTTTTTTCACTTTAGGGGGAAGGGGGTCGTGCCCTTTGGAGGGGGAAAATGCAATAGGAGGGGGAATTTCATTTGTTTATTTATTTTATATTGTTTTTATTCCGGTAGAAAAGGGGAGCAACTCTTGCAACACAAGATTAAAATGCGTCGCTTCTTAATATACGGATAAAAAATATTGATATGTCGCATGTTAAACTTGTTTGGACGCTGGGAGTAGCTCCCATTACCTACCCGAGAACGATTTGTAAACAACCTTGCTTAACAGTAAGTCTAACAGGCATAAAATAAAACATTTTTCGGCAGTTAGTTGCAAAAAAAGGATATTCATTGCAGGCAAATTCGGGGCTGCTTTATAGGGGGAAATTTTGGCTTTGAGGGGGAAAAAAAACATTTTTGTGAGGGGGGAATGGGGCCGAAATTTGCCGAATATTTTGGTGAAAAAAAAACACTGGTCTTGGAGGTTTTGAGACTTTTTATGCCAAATGCCTAAGAATTATGGATAACACGGTAATATGAGGCACCGATAATACCCAGTATATGTGATAAAAAAGTATTACCACATGAGTGATATTTTTACCCACCATTTCCCACTTTGAGTGTTTCCCACCTAAACACTTTTTTCATTTGTATGTACTTAAATTTTTTAAAACTCAATAGAGCAAGACAGGGTAATATTTATTAAATTAGGCAAAGCCTATGAACGGGGAAATTGTTAAAAAAGTTGATTTCATTATTTTGTCAGTTTTAGAGGTGTCATGTTATATTTCATGCCTGCTTCCATTTTCACTCGGAACACTTGACGATTATTATGTATCTGAAAAGTTGAGATTTGTTCCGTTATTGGAATACCCAGCCTATTATTATTGAGTTACATATTGTAAATGGCGGCGCTCAAATAGAATTGACACTGAAAATTTCATTGATAGGTATAGAATTCTATATATTTCTTAACTGTTTTTTATTTGATTTTCTTTTAAAATTTCTTAACTGTTTTTTTATTTGATTTTGTTTTAAATATACACATGTAGTCTATAGCCAGGCAAGGCATCAGTGGCCGTACACTTTTACTACAGATTTTATAATGACAATAGTTATACACTTAGAACTGCACACTAGTAAAAATGTCTAGTTGTGCCAAAGTTTGCTGTGCTGTCTTTAAGGAACAGATGAAAATAATGATTGAATACTTTGAATTTACTGAGGAAACCTCCTTGCATGAAAATTCTCAATTTTTTTAAACATGTTTTGCTACAGTTTCCCAAGCTTTATGTAATGTAGTTAATGTTCTCGAACTAGCAAAAACAAAAACAAATCAAGATTCTTTCTTTTCTTCTGTTATAACAAAAAGGCATCACCCTCCCTAACTAAGTTTGTATGTTCTGTTCCAGAAATCCTGTTTAACTGTAGAAAAGAATAGATATGTTATTTTCACTGCAAGAAAAGTACTCACATGCCTTGTAAAGAATTTCAACTCACAGGTAAATATTTGTAATCTGCTTCATATTAAAAAGATTGAATTTTCTTTATGCATCCGAAATCAATATTTACAGTTTTTAAAGTCTTTTTTCGTTGACCTGCCTGCAGTGTTACCCTTAGTTTAGCATAGTTTAACAATATGTTTGTATGTAACACAAATGGTATCACATCAAAATGCTGTCATACTATTGTAATATCTCTTTTATAAATAACAATGGCTTTATTAACTCCTGCAGCTTGATTTTTGTGTCGCCTTGAAAAAGGTGACATATAGGGGTTACTTTTGGCATCAGTGTCGGCGGAGACAAGCAGACCTGGGGATGATTACATCTTTACAATTACTTTCAGATTTTATTGTAATTGATTAAGGTTGATTACTCAGGCTTGTCTCTTAAATCAATTGAATTACAATTACTTTAAGAGAGTAATTGATTGATAATTGATAACATTCAATGTACAGTAGAATCCCTACATAAGACCACCCTGGTATTAAGACCACCTCCCTATTAAGACCATTTTTTGAAAGGTTCATTATGTCAGTGGTTACTTGATCCAGAATTAAGACCACCTGCTTACCCACATTTAAGACCACCAGATTCAGTATA
Source organism: Ruditapes philippinarum (assembly GCF_026571515.1). NCBI lineage: Eukaryota > Metazoa > Mollusca > Bivalvia > Venerida > Veneridae > Ruditapes > Ruditapes philippinarum. The sequence goes on along the minus strand of NW_026853674.1, from coordinate 7,583 downwards.
ATTCTTTGTTTTATTTAATTTTTGATTTGACCCTTCTAATGACACCACTGATAGTATAGACAACATCTATCTAGATCTTAGATTTGTTTTCATGATCTGCTTGAATTATTTGGCATGATTCTTGATTTCACAAGGTGTGAAAAACAGTAATTATTGGGTTATTGTATGGAATAAGGTGAGAAGGTAAATTTTAGAGTTGTTTATTAAATGTTGCCTTCAGCACATTTATTTTGTGAAGATTTGATTTTTTATTCGATAAATGATTTATGTACATCATATAATAATTGATATTGAAATCAGACAAAAATAAAATTAACATTAAAGATCCTGTATGTTTTGTGATTGATATTTTAACTGTATGAATACCACAATAGCAAAAAATTATATATGTACATATTTATGCAAATAAAACAATTTTCAATTATCGAAGAATATGTAAAATGTGTACTGCAAATATTTGAGAACATTATATTTAATCAATAAATTACAGGCATTTATTTCTTATTGGAAAATTTGACTTGGAATTTATAGAAAATAAATTTCTAATTACCTCCCTTTATTTACATGAAATGTTAAATTGGGTAATATCTTTATAAATAATGCTTATTGGAACTTACAATATTGACAAATATTAATTTGAGCATCATATTTATGAAATAAAACCATGAAAAAAATGTGTTACAGGATCTTTAAATTTCTTCAGAAGTATGTTTTTCTTCTCATGAGATTAAATATCATAGCACTCTTTTATGAGTGTAGGACAAAAGCCCTCCTGGACAAAAGCCCCCCCGTCAAAAAGTGACAAGGCGGACCAAAGCCCCCTCGTGAAAATGACAAGGTGGACAAAAGCCCTCCCGTGAAAATGACAGGGCGGACAAAAGCCCTCCCGCAGCAAATACATATTTGTATGTTGAATAGTTTCTATTGTCTTTTCAATGCACTCAACATATTAAAATTGTAATCATGATTTTTCTCCATTGGCATATCTGTGTTTGTATGAGCTTGAGCACATTCCTGAGAGGCATTTGAATAATAAGTGCTAAAATCTGTAAGTGCATATTTATTCACATAGATATGAAGAATAACTCCTACATGTATGTGCAGTTAATATTAATAGAGTAATAAATGATGAAAAGAAGTTTCAGGAAGGTATATTCAGAATAAAAGGAGGTTCTAGCTCATACACATACTTAGGTCAATTTAAAACAACAGTAATTTTCATGAGAGGGCTTTTGTCCGCCCTGTTATTTTCACGAGAGGGCTTTTGTCCGCCCTGTCATTTTCACGGGAGGGCTTATGTCCGCCTTGTCATTTTTTGAGAGGAGGGCTTTTGTCTGGGAGGGCTTTTGTCCGTTTCCCCACTTTTATAGTGTCTTTTATATTGTATTTGTAGGTTAAGATACATATTGTTTGATTATACAAAACGACTAAAATAGACCATAGTCATAAAAAATTTAAGCAATGATATGAATATTCACAATTAAGACCACCAGGGCAGGCAGTGGTGGTCTTAATTGAGTGTATTTACTGTATAACTGTAAAGACAAAAGTTAACTGTATCATGTCAAATAAAGGCACCCTTTGAATTTAAATAGTTTCCTGTCAAAACTGAAAGTAATCAATGTCAATCAAAATTGTAATCATAATTGCTGACTGAATTTGAGCTGTAATTGATAAATTTATTACAATTATTTTAATCAATTTTGCATAAGGTAATCACTAATCAATAACGTGATGATTACAGTGTAATCATGGAATCGATTAAAAAAACCATGATTATGATAAACGTTTACCCCAGGTCCCCTTAGGTTTGTCCAGATCATAATTCAGTCACTAAAAATCAGTTAGACTCCAAACTTTGTATGCATGCTTTTTTCAATGAATCTAAATGCAGTGCACAAGCGTCCTTACTCTGCACTTCTTAATTTTTGAGTTATTGCTCTTTGTTCATTTTCATACTTTATTTTTGTTTGGGCCATTTCTCCTAAACTATAAAAGCTATGGATTTGAAACTTCATAGGATGATAGATCTCATTAAGAAGAAGTGCAGTGCATAAAAAATCCGTACTTCACTAATTTTTAAGTAATTGCCCTTTGCACAAGAACTATGCCCTTCATGATTTTTGAGTTATTGCCCTTAGTTAATTTTCTTACTAAATAGGCTTGTCCAGGCCCCGTGTTCACAAAGAAAATATTAGGATCAGGATCAGTTGATCCTGCCCTTACCAAAATGACTTTAAGTGACTTATATGTTTCTTATATGCAACTTATACTTGACCTATAAGAGAACTATAAGTTACATATAAGTCACTTATAAATCACCTAAAAACCTGTCTAAGTCAGTTATAGGTATATGCTATATATAAGTCACTTTTGGCCATTTTTTCCCCAACATATAAGTCACATACAAGTCACCTATAAGTGCCTTATACTGGTGAACTTTGAAGTAACCAGTTTCTATGTTAGATATAAGTGAAAACTTAGAACTTTTGCGAGACTTTTTATTACTGAGCAAAGCTGAAAAAATTACTAAGTACAAAAACATGAGAAAAATTGATAAAATTTATTGAAGTTGATATGTAATTCTTTGCTTTAATACAATGGGTATCAAAATACTCAGAATTTAAAATACTATAATCTTAGACCTAAATCACAAACAATTAAGATTTTTTTTTAAATGTTGCTTATTAATTTTTGAACACAGCTGGGGGTTTTTAAGTAAGATAATAGGAAAAATGATTATCAATTAAGTATATTACCTGTAAAAAATTTTGGTACATATTCTGTGCGGAATTGGGACAGAAATGGCATTCAATCAGAGATTTCTAGGCTACCATGGACAGAAATGAAATTCCATGTCATTTCTTCTCACAAGGAAAATATTTCACATAAAAGTCACCCAAGGCATAAATCTACTCTTGTTTTTTTTCTAACTTGAAACAGACATTGTAATCTATATGTTTTTTTATCAACTGTACTTCTTACAGACCTAATTTCGGGGAAGTAAGATATTCTAACAAGAAAAAGAGGTGTATTTTTTTTTTAATATACAAGTGTTATTTTTAAGACATTTAGGCCTAGTGTATTTTAGATATTTAAACAATAAAAAAAACAGTGCTTGAAATAAACAGTTTCTATTGCTCTTTTAATCTATATAAAATCAAGGAACCAATATGCCTGAAGATTGCTTATATTTTCTACATCCACTGATACACCACATAGATAAGAGGTCTGATAAAACTGGCCACCTGCCTTTGCCACCATATGTGCATGACTAATTTTTTTGACTGGTCATTCCTACAAATCAGACTGTTCCATGTGATTATTTTGGGGAAAGATAACATTTCCTATCCTGAATTTGTAAAAAAGGACATTGCATTTTCTTTTTCAAAATGTATAATGAATTTCAAACTTTACATATCTATTAGTTATTTGATTTTTTTTCACATTCAATGATTGTAAGATAGAACTGATGAGTGCTTTGATTTTTGGATTTACCCTGTTTTACATAACATTGGACCTGCCCAGGTACACAGTTGTAAGTCTGAAACATTTAGGTTAGCAAGCTGGTGGAAATCACAGAGAATCTACTTGATGTTTTAGGAATTTTAGAGATATTGTTTTGTTTAAGATGTTTAAGTATAGTAATGGTAAATAAGAATGACAAGAAGAATCACCTTGGACAAGAAGATAATACAACAAAATCAGGTAAATACCTTTGAGTTACATTTATGCAGAATTGATACAGGTTATATATTAAACAATCAAAGTAAGATGGCAGCAAACTAAAATTTGTAACTTGAGAGATCAAGGCTGTTTTTATTTCTAAGCTTCATACATTAGATTTACTACTAATACTTGTAATTGATTTAAATCTAGATTTAATAGTTAAATTAATTGAATTTTTAGAACTAAATAGTACAATCAGTAGTTTTTATGCAGCTGAATAAATCATAATCATTTTATTGTTGTTTTCAATGGAGAAATCTGATATTACATTTTACATACATTGCAGGCTAGTGGGACCATTTCTTACTTTGAGATGCCAGGTGAATAATGATATGCAGTATTGAGCCTGAAAAGGTATATTTTTTTTAATCTCTATACTTACTGCTCTAAATCTTTCACAGAAAAGAGCATAATAAATGTTGTTGCAAATAGTGCAGTTAATCAATTCTTATAGAGACTTTAAGCAATTCTTAAGCAACACTGTTGACTTGTGCACTAAAATGAGATACTGTGTAACTTAGTATATAGCATAAATAGCTAATATAGTTTGATGATATAAAAAATATGAAATATAACTGCATATACAATGGTCGGAATTTATTCCACAACTTTTTTAATTAATTATGAATTTTATCTTTAAAGGTGAACACAGCCACATGAAGTTCTCCGAGGAAATAGAAGCAGAGCACTGAAACAGACATCAATAAAAGAAATAGTAGTTTGAATAATCAGAAACATTTGATCAAATTTATGATTTGAACAGTTCCTTACCGACAGACTTCCAGCAAAAATAATTGTATAAATAAAGTGTTTGATTCCAAGAAAACCAGTAAAAACAAAAACTTGCTGCTAGAAATTAATATTGTTTTTGTACTAGTGAATGTAAGATGATTGAACTGAAGGATATGTATGTTGAATTTTGTATTTTGCTCATTTATATGACTATGAATATAAATTAATAAACATTTTTGAAATTAAATTACTAAACTTTTATTTTATTTCAAGCTTTTTTGACATCAAGCAACATAATATGCGACTTACATGTGACTTATATGTTACTTATAAGTGACTTATATTAAGTCACTTATATGTAACATATAAGTCACTTATATGTTACTTATAAGTTGAGCATATCTTTGACTTACATGTCACATATTTGTGACTTATATATAACTTATACTTCACTTATATGTCAAAATGCCAGACATATACTGCACTTACATCTAATTTGCATTTAAAATACATATACTTGACTTATAGGTGAATTGACTAAGTGAAGTATAATCTACATATAAAATAGCCTATAAGTGACTTATAAGTGAATTCCGTAAGGGAGATTTTATTTTCATTGTTTTATAAAACTAAAACTGACCGTATTATGCTAGAATCAAATGGAACATATTCAAAATATATATAATTGCTTATTTGCAAAGAAACCATCCAATTATGGGATAAAATCAACAAATAAGAGAATATATGCAAAAATAAACGGATCAAAATGAGGATCAATTTTAGGATCAAGATCAAAATTTGGATCAACTGTAAAATACCTATTTCTTGTAAAAATAACAATAAATTCATTCTAAAATTTCATAAACATGCCATTTCAAGTCCAGTTTTATCAAGTTAATACTGAAAATTCAATGTAAGAGAATAAATAATGGAGAATATATCGAGTTTTTAAATTTGATCCTTATCTAGATCCTGATCCTTAAATCTTTGTGAACACGGGGCCAGAGCATAACTTGATCATTTTAAGTTTGAATGATTCCAAATTTAGTATGTAAGCTTTTTCATTGACCTGAAATGCATTGCTTAAGAATCCATCACAGGGTTCTCCATTTGATCTGTCAGTGTAAAAACTTTTCTATGGTATTTTTATTTTTGATAGTACAACAGTTTTATTAATTCTGATGTAACATTGTTACAATTAGTTCAAATGCCACTAAAATTCAAGGTACATGTACATTGTAAGAGCAGTGTTTATAAATAACCTATATTTAAGAATAATGCCTGACAGCTATACTGCTCACAAGGTGACTCATCCGACGGGCAGCGTTCTAGTTGTGATAAATACATGTATGTTTTGCATTTCAGGAAGGAGTGAAAGTAATACAACAAATATTTGATACCAATGATCATCTTGAGCAAATTCATACAGGACTACAAATCTGTAAAGTTTTATTTTCTAAGAAAAATGCAAACCATGAGGCAATGGTCTGTCAGCTGGGACACTTAGTAACTAGAGCTTGGCAAACTTTAATAACTATGATTCGGGATGATAACATATATAATCAATGCTTGTTAGAATTATTTTCTGTGTGTATAAAACTTGCAAAAATTGTTTTGACAAAAACTATGACGAACGAACCTGCGCTTATTTTAAAAGTTATACTGGGCAATGGAGAAGATTTTAATCAAAGTCTGTTTGACAAATCTATTAAGACGTATGTGAAGACAAAACTAATGAATTTCCTATATGTTATCATGAGACAGAGTGATTTAACAAACATTACAATGTTAAGTGATGAGATTTTCAGCATTTCTGTTTCTCTATTTAACAAACTATTATCCTGGGATTTGTCAAGCATTTTAAAGAAAAGTGGACGGACTACATTTATTGGGAATTCTCTAGATGTAACTGATAGTTTAACATGTGACATTGGCCACATTAGAGACTGGACGTTCCTTTGTTTTTGTTTATCATCTTGTTTAATACATCAGGAAGGTATGTGTTTTTAAAAATAATTTCTCTCAGTTTTGTCAATGGGATGCATCTAATATTTGAACTAAAAGAGCATTTCTGAAAGAGCATTTCAAAGGAGGTCTCTTTGGCTAGGTTGCTAAAGGCACTGACTTCAAATATCTTAATCCATGCCACTGTGTTATAATCCTACAAGGGACTTCCAGGATAATCAGCTGGGGCCATTTTCATGCCCCCATTTAAAAAGTTGGGAGCATACGGCATATGATGGGGTGGTCTGTCTATCAGTATAGACTTACCTCCTGTTTCCTTGCCCTATCAATAACTTGAGAAAAGTGAAACTGTGTCTTATATGATTTATAATTTGGTTGAGACATTGTAAACTCTGAAACATATATGTTTAAAGCCAGCACTGATACATATCTGTTTACAGCCAGCACTGATACATATATGTTTACAGCCAGCACTGATACATATCTGTTAATGGCCAGAACTGATACATATCTATCAACAGCCAGCCCTGATACATATCTATCAACATCCAGCACTGATACATATCTATCAACAGCCAGCCCTGATACATATCTGTTTACAGCCAGCACTGATACATATCTATCAACAGCAAGCACTGATACATATCTGCTTACAGCCAGCACTGATACATATCTGTTTACAGTCAGCACTGATACATATATATCAACAGCCAGCACTGATACATATCTGCTTACAGCCAGCACTGATACATATCTATCAACAGCCCAGCACCGATACATATTTGTTTACAGTCAGCACTGATACATATCTATCAACAGCCAGCACTGATACATATCTGTTTACAGCCAGCACTGATACATATCTGTTTACAGTCAGCACTGATACATAACTATCAACAGCCAGCACTGATACATGTCTGTTTACAGCCAACACTGATACATATCTGTTTACAGTCAGCACTAATACATATCTATCAACAGCCAGCACTGATACATATCTGCTTACAGCCAGCACTGATACATATCTATCAACAGCCAGCCCCCTGATACATATCTGTTTACAGCCAGCACTGATACATATCTGTTACAGTCAGCACTGATACATAACTATCAACAGCCAGCACTGATACATGTCTGTTTACAGCCAACACTGATAC